>NW_009604392.1:68763-112453 GCF_000690535.1 Cariama cristata | reverse complement strand
GGAGAGAAAAAAACAACCTGCTTTTCATAATGCCTAATCTTTTTCCCCATTGGCATCCACCAGATGTTGCTTTGGATCAGAAGATAAATATTAAAACCTAAGAAGGAACAAAGCAGGCTGTTTACAAGATGGATTTTCTGATGTCTCTCAAACACTTAAAAAGATGTAAGGGAAGGACTGGGGACTAGAGATGCTTTGATAGCAATAAGGAACGAATTTCACAACCCAGCGGAGCTCTCTAGTGGTCTCAAGGCTAAATTGCTTTGTTGGCATCAACCTAAGAATGAGAAATTTGCTCCTTCATTCCATCATTTGGCAGGGGTAAATTCTGCAAAAGATGGAATACCTTCTGGGGGATGTTACTCATGGATGGGCCCACTCAGCTGTTGGAGAGAAGCAGCACTAACCTGGCAAAGAGTCCAGCAAAATACCTCTGGGGCGGGTTGATGTCCCTCTGGTGCCACTGTGGTGGTCTGTCCTCACAGACGTACAAGTAAGACACAGATTCTCTTTGGTGATGGGAACCCACCGTGACTTGGACATCACATTCAATGAAGGTGGCTCTGTCTTCTCGGCAGTCGACGGAAGAATGTGTCAGGCCACAGAGAATGGCCAAAGAAGCTGCAAAGACAAGAGAGTTAAAAAATAACCCAAAGCAGCCTACACACCACTGATATTAAGCATGTTTTAGCTACCGACAGTTGCCATTGTGGATTCCTGATGTGCATGTCCCAACCTCCCTTTTCATGCATCCTTTTTCTTTGTGAAGTATATAACCTTCTTTGTGCATTATCAGGATGGTCTTTGAGATCAAATTGCTCCGTCCAGAAGGAGATGATTAATGGTCATTAAATATGACCATGGAGTTTTCTTCTGGGAAAGATAGACCATGGTTTACAGGTCAGGCATAAAGCACAAATCTTTTACCAGGCTGATGTGATAACTTAACATCTATCACAACCTTGAAATCCAGAAATGGGTTTCATGAAAGCATTGCCACAGATTTGAGGGCTTCTGGGGAACTTCTGTGAACTGTGATCTCCCAATTTGCGTTGTACCTGAGTGTGACTAGAGATTTGGTCCAAGTTTGACTCCCTGGATCTGGTAGGAAGTCTAACGGGAGCAGCTGCTTTGCTTTGAGGTGTATTTAAGGAACAAGTGGTGTGAACAGAAATTAGGTTTTCTTATTCTAAACCCAGACAAAAGTGCTAAAAAAAAATATGAGTTGTCACCGAAGTTCAGCTCCGTTGAAGTATTTGCTTTTAATAATTTAAAAAAGGAATTCTTTAAGCATTAAGCCATGACAGAGCTCAAAACTGTTTCTCTCAAAACCCTGAACATGTAAAGACTTTTGGAGAATTTTCATTAATCCTGAACTAAGCAAACAGTTGTAATGAACTCCTGAAAATGTCTGTGGACAGTATTACAGTCTGCACTGTAGTATCCAAGAGTGTTCCTCGAGTATTAGGAATGCAATCAATGGGAATTTATCAATAAAGGATTTTTTTGTTTGCTTTTTTAAGTTTCAGTTTGCTGGGAAAGTGTCAGCCTCAATGAATGTCTTAGTTCCTAAGCAATTCTGAAAATGGATTTTGAAATGGTAAAAATATGAAAATGCTATATTTCCTATCTTAAAATATTTAGTGCTTTTTGCTGAAAATTATTATTTCATATGGGTTATTTTTGAAAAGTTTATAACTCTTTAATGTTTCAGGTGTTTTTTGAAATATTAAAACCTAGCATTTCATCTGTTTTAAACTTCAGAGAGAGAGTTCACAATTTTTCTGTATTTTTCTTCTCTGGATTTACAATAAGAAAAAAGTTACCCACATCATTACTGCACACATTTTGCAATACGCTTAATCTCTTTGCTCCCCAAATCCCGTGACAATTCTTTTGCTCGGCATCCATTTAAAAAGAGGCAAATACAATCCCTGCCTTGAAGACCTACATATAAACATGAGAAAGACAAGTAATAGACAGAGGAACCTAAAGGAATGATGGCACCATGCCTATATTTTGCTTTTATTGTCCAGAAACTATGTCTAGAGCCACCTCAGGTGTTCTATAGTTTCCACAGAAGTCTTATGTCTTCCTTGAGGCCAGGCTGCCATTCCAAGTGCATTTTAAGTGTCACTAGATATCTGTATTTTGGCAAATGAATACCATCCAAGAGGACTAAATACTACAAAGAACTTGCGTTTGCAACAACTTGCAGCAGAACAAATTCATTACAGGAATTTCTCCAAAAGACATGGCGTGTATGCTTTTTTTCACCCAGTGAGAGGCTGAGAACTTCTCAAAATGAGCAAAGATAAAGGACTTCCAAACAGCGATGGCACTGTCCTTTCCTTCCTCCATAAACCCACAACTTTCCTGTGGACATAAGAATTTGTTGCCCCTTTGTAATAGGGTATAACAGCTCCTTCTGCTTTACTATTCTATTTCACTAGTGACACAAAAGGCTGTGATAAGCTCAGATTTGGTAATGGAGAACATACAGCTACTTTAGATTAATAACTAACTAGAGCAACACTATCACACTAATAGAATAGAATGTTTTCAGTTGGAAGGGACCTACCATAACTATCTAGTCCGACTGCCTGACCAGTTCAGGGCTGACCAAAGGTTAAAGCATATTATTAAGGGCATTGTCCAAATGCCTCAAACACTGACAGGCTTGGGGCATGGGCCGCCTCTCTAGGAAGGCTGTTCCAGTGTTTGACCACCCTCTGAAGGTGGGTGGTCAAAGGAAGATTAAATTCCACAGTTTAAGAAAATACAACAGGTTGCTGAGCTAATGAAAAGAGGCTTTCGTTTTCTTTTGTAGTCTTGAAAAGAATATGGCAGAGTCTTCCTGGGTAGAAAACCACCTGAACCCTATCTTAGGATGAATGTTAGAAATGACCCAGAGAATCTCAGGATATGAATATTTCCCTAGTTACCTTGTTGCTGTCAAAGAACTTGCCTGGCTAACATAGGCCACAAGAAGACATCTCCTGCACAGCCTTTAGAGCTCAGCGGAAGAACAGCTTGTCACGCTTTGGATACCCCTGAAACGTTACATGGAAAATGGTCACTTCTGACATCCTCCAGTGTCCTCATCTCAATGTTATCATGTCTGTAGGAACACAAGGCCTCTCATCCTGCCAACTGCTGAAATCATTTTAAAATTAAATGAGGCAAATGAAGGTATTAATTTATAAAATCCAGACTAGAAAGCATGGTTACAAAGGGTTGTAAAGAGATCGGAAAAGAAAACCCTACTTCATCTATACACCTCAGAATCAAACCTAGGACTGCTTTCTCCTTCTCAGGTAGAAGGAGGGAGTGATCTCGTCTCCACACCCTACTGCTCCTGTCCATCTGATGGAGATATCACTCCTCAAGGAGATGTCCAATTCTCGTTCCTTCTTTGAGGATCTCTGCGGTCCTCCTATTCCCCTGCTCCCAGAGGATTTAATACTTTTCTCAGTTAGCAAGAAGTCTTGTTTTTTCATCCCCCTTCCTGTGACCTTCAAACACAAATATCCCTTGCTATTATTGGTGCTGTTATCTCCTGCCACCGCAGTAACAAAAAATACCAACTAAAGACTGCAACACACTTAATATGTCCTAAAAGGATAGTCTGTCCATTCTGGGACACAATTCTTCTCCCTGCATAATCGGTTAGTGTTCAAATCCCAGAATAAAACTTCTCTATTCTTTATATTCCCTATAAAGAGAAAACCTGCTAATCACATGTAATACAATCCCATCACTGAGATTAATGCATTCATTCCATTACGGCTTCTTTTTTGAGATCAGACACAATGGCAGCCAAATCTCTGCATGTTGGTAATGGGTTAGGGACTGACTGCCCCCAACCCTGTCTTTGAGGGATACTCTGGCTTAAGCCAGGATCCCGGGATGCTCAGCACAAGGGCTTTCTTCTGGGTCACCGATTAATAACCACTGCCGGACATGTGATGAGGCTAAAACCTACAGGAGTTCCAAGGGCAGCTGCAGATTGCTTGAACAACTGCCCAAGGAGCCCCAGTGCCAAACCGCACATCCCCAGTTATCCACCACACGCAAATGGACTGCAGAGCACAGTATTAACACGTATTTGGCAGAGAAAACAAAGGTGAACAAAAAAAAAAAAAAAAGAGACCTGTTAAGGTCAAGTCCAACCTCTGCCTGTGAAGAATTGCTCCCTAGGAGACATTCATTTTGCACAGCTGAGTTTCAGAAGTCCCAAGAGATGACTTTGCAAGCATCTATTCCACTGCCTGATAGATGTCACTGTCAGAACATTCGTGGTGTGTAATCAATATGCATTTTTTCTTTCCTCTTTCTTAATTTCATTTCTCAATTTGAAAGACAGAAGGGACCATTTGGATCCTTTGGTTTGATTTCCACAATAAACACCAGAGGCCCTGGCTTTTGCTGAGGGCTCATTTGCCACAACATGTCCTCTTCATATCTCCTGCATTTACTGATACAAATCACCCCATTTCCCTGCTATAGTCCCCCTTGTTCATAGCTTGGTGCATCTCCTTGGTATATCTGCATTGCTGCAACCAAAACTCGTTCCTCTTTCTCCTGTTGCCCCATATGAAGAGCTCCACCAATCCATGTCTATCCTCCTTTTAAATCAGCCTCATTTCATTTCTAGCCTTTAACCTAAATCCTCTTCCCTAAACATCTGCTTTTACCAATGTAGTCTGGCTAACGGTAGGTCCAGGACTTGCTAACAAAGATCCCAAGAGCTGTTACATCAAAGCCCTAAAAGCCAGACCCGTTATTCCAAGCACTCTGATGCAACCAGGCAAATCAGACTCAGCTTTTTCCCTGATGGATCTTCTTATCAGTTCACCTCCTTTTAAAAGTGCCTTCCTTACCCTCACCCTAATGTCAAACATACAATCTCAGGCACTGGCTTACTGCAAAATTTATATATGGTACCTACCCCAATATCACCTAATAATTCAGTTATTTTCTTACCTGCCTCAAGCTTCCTGCCAAACTTTCCATCTTTCACAGCAGCACAATTCAATCCCACAGACATTAACCACATGTTCTGTAAATTTAACCTGAGCTGAACAGAATCCACAGCTGTATTTGCACTCATCAACAGTGCTGCGACACGAGTAACAAAGCAAAAACAAGAGAAGGGGAGAACTCTCGGGATCAAGCCAGTTGTCTCTTTACCAGAGCTTTAAAGACTTGTGGGTTAGTTTGGATTTTTTTTTTGTTTTGGTTTTGTTTTTCCTTGAAGGGAGTGTGGTTTTGTTAATTTAATTGAGTTTTGTTGTTTTCTTAAGCTTTAAGGGTGAAATTCAAATTTTAGCTCTGTTCTGATTTGATTTTTCTGTGACTTGCAACAAACAACAGTTTCCATAAAAGCGTCTGAGCTTGTGTTCCTATGCTTTGTACTCTGCATTGAGCACAGTTTCAGTACTTAATCTGCCCAGCTCTTATCAATGATCAAACCAAAACCTTGCTGCAACCCTGCTCAACACCCGTTCCTAAGGAAGACCCAGTGGGGCAGGCTTATGGATGGAGCCTGCTGAGACCGGCAATTCCTCGTGTCTTAGAAAACTGCCTGTTAAATGGGAAAGAAGTCACATTGCCTACCTACAGAGCCTTGCCCTACGGATTTGATCACACGGGTAAGCTAGATGGACTGGTTGGGGATTCCCATGTGAACATCTCTAATCTTAAGCAGGCCAGACACAACATGACCTAGCGTTGAAACCCCAGGGCAGCAATCTGCCACCTGACATCCCGCAGAGCCGGAGGGGAGGTGTTTCTGCTTCACAGAGTGCTGTAGCAGGAGAAATGCAGCTTGAACTCTTCACTTCTCATCACCCAGTCCACGAACAGCACGGGGAAATGTCAGACAACCGTCCAACCCGACCACACCAGCCTCTGCACTGCGAGGGCCCTGGGGCACCACAGATCTATCCCTCCCATCTCCTTCACGGCTCACTGTCCTGCATCCCCAAAGTCACTTTACCACCTCTCCCACGTGGACGAGGCTGTGAAAGAAAGGTCTGAGCACTGGATGTGTGAGTGCCAAGTGGTAAATTTCCCCGGGCAAACAGCAGCATGTAAACCACGAGGTGAGCCTGGACTAACTGCACTTAATAAATCCACTCATGCCTTAAATAGTGTGTGTGGGGGTGTAATCCCTTAAATATTAGGAGGAATGCTGTGTGGAAAACATCTTGCTCTATATACAGATTCACTGATGCTACAAGTAAATGTGCACAGGCTGAATATGACTTGTCTCAGGGAGTACAAACAGCCTGGCAAACACAGACCTAAGCAGCCTCTGAAGGATTTTTTTAATTATTTTTTTTTTTTTTTTAATACAGGAAAATATTTTCCTGTAAATACTCCATTGACAAAGAAATTTTTTTTCTAACTTGACTGGTGAGATTTGCCAGGCTGCGCACTGCAAAATCCACAGCGGGGGAGAGATGGAGTGTCTTGTAACTGGCCCCAAAGCGATAGTGCCCATGTCCCCTTGGTTAGGGAGGTAACGCATCCTTTGCATCTTCTCTCAGAAACACAACCAGCAAGCGGGCAGCAATCAGCATTCACTTGCTGACATCTAGTGCCAGTAATAAGCATTGTGGTCCTGCCTGCAAGATGTTTTTTTTTTTCCCAAGCTCCCTCTGCTGCCCGTCACTCAGTGAATTTTGAACACAGCTGTGAAAATTTTCACAGTTTGGATCAATTTGATCACATTTTATTCTTCTGTTCTTCCTATAATAACCAGACTTCCCTGTTTTGTGCTCTGATTTTTTCTCCAGCACTCCATCACTATGTCTTTTTTCTTGTTTAAAAAATAATAATAAATAGTTTCATGGACTGTACCTGGATCTTGTTTAAAACAAAGAAAATCTAGCCCTTAGGACCTCTTGGTGTTTCTTTTTGAGTGCTTGTGATTGGGTTTTAAAGCCCCTTTTTTTTTTTCCCCTCTCCCCATTTTTCTTAGAATTTCTCATGGATCAGGAAAGGAACCATTCAAAATAACAAAAATAAATCTGTAATTTTGGAATAAGTGAGGCTGAAAAGGACCCCTGCATGCTTCTCATCCTAACCCTTGCTCAAAAGAATGTTAAGTTTCACACTGTTTCTCAGTTTCACACAAGTTTCTCAGCATGAGGCTGAAAAGGACCCCTGCATGCTTCTCATCCTAACCCTTGCTCAAAAGAATGTTAAGTTTCACATTGGACTGGCTTCTCAGCAACTAATCTAGTGAACTTCTGACTATTTCAGAGGACAGAGATTCCACACATCTTTAAGCAAAACCCTGGCAATTTACCCTGATGGACACTCTCACTACCACCTTTCTTCCAGGTCCACAAATGATAAGAGGCCATGGATCTTTGGTCACCTGGCTGATGTATCTCTGGATGGCTACAGAACAGCAGATATTTCTGTAGAACTCAGGATGTTCTCCTAGCATCAAAGCTGTGAAGGGGCTGAAGTGTTGCAATGCTGCAGCACACTAAGCTTTGTGCTTAGCGTTTGGGGAATGGCATATGTCTCAGGGTGAGATTAAAAAGTCTTAAATCCTGCCTTTTGCAGATTTTAGGACCCTAATTCTGTGCTGCCAGTAGGAGAGGGAGGAAACATGTCTTGTTCCAGCAAATGCCCATTTCAAAGAGTTTCCTCCAAAATTGAGGCAGGGTTATCTCTCTCAGAGAGCTAGGGATCATGGCATCATCCCCTGCTGCCTCTCTCCAATTAAGGAGGATGCTCTGGTCGTGGGATGATCCCATCGTCCTCTCAAGGAATTAAAGTTCTCACCTCCAGCTTTCCACAGGTATGAACTGGTCATAGTACATCATTTGTCCATCCTCCCAGTCATTTACCCTTTTCCTCCCACCCCCCTACCCCAGTAAAGCTGTCCCACCACGCAGTCAAAACACAAAGTATATGGAGCCACAGAAGAAAAGGCATTTAAGGGAGTTCAACTCACTAAGACAGTCATGATGGCCAAGAAGCACTTGGGTACCCAACCCTTCAGCCCTCACGCACATTTTACATGAGATGGTTTTCCCAATGAAAATCTGCCACAAGAAACCGCTGATATGTGCATCTCTTACACACTCACAAAACATGTGTGACCACAGGCGCACGGTGGATCTAGTCCAAGCCCATGGCCATTGACACAAAAACTCCCCCTAACAGCAATTGTCTTTGGACTGAGCTCAAAAACCAGAAGTCAATGTTATGTTGGCTTCTCTCTTTTCTTCAGGGCTGCTGCTGCTCTGTTCCCCTGGGATGAGATACACTGGGACCCCCCACTTTTAAGTCAAGATAGGTTTTTAGGGGATATTTTTAACACAATGCCAGGTTTTGTGTCTTAGCTGACCATGTAAGCGTGGGGCAAGGCAGCTCAGGTCAGTCATCGTCATGTTGCCGAACAGTCCACAGTTGGTGCCACAGACTGTGACCAAAGTTTTCTCTGGGGAAAACCCAGTTCCATGCAGGTAGACTGCTCCTCCATGCAAGCCACCTTGGAAAAGGACAGAAAATAGGGTTTAAGACAGAGCCTGACAGTCAACAAAGGTATTTTTTAAATTTGTATTATTTGTTTTCATGTAAAAAAATAAAGTCACCACAGTCCCTCACACTGCACCCCATGGAGAAGCTGCAACAAGCCTTCATGACTTACCCCAGTTGCGATGCACAGCTGTCACCATCAGCGGAGAGGTGAACGTCAGGTTGGAGGAAGCCCAGCCCCTGGGGACATCCAGGCCCTGCACAGGGTACTCACCAACAGGGAGCAGCGGAGCTGAGCAGTGCAAAGTAGAGTGAGTGATGGTGACACCACTACAAGCAAAGTCTCCAACAAATACATAGATGGTGTCCATCTCTGTGACTCGTGATATTGTCACCGTTAAAAGGGGACCAGTTGCAACAAGTGAAAGGAAAGCTGGGGCAAACTCCTTATTGTAACTTATTCTTCCAAGGTAATAGGAGATGCCATCTACTTTTAGACTCAAAGTCCTAGTCCCATTACCTGGAGGCACTGTGCACTGGATAGCTACACAGGTGATACTGAGAATGAGGCAAGGTTGATAATCAATGAGAACAGAAGTCATTCTCTTTCCTTTCAGTGCTGAGCCTGCTAAGGTGAGCAAGCCTCCACCATTGGTACTGAAGTTTCGTGGATAAAACTGGTACACCTGAGGCAGGATGGTGAGAACACTGGGTGCCTTTCTGAAGCAAGCCTGCCCACTTTTCCTGTTGGATATGGAAATGTTGTGCTCCCCTGGGGCAATGCAATCTGTCCGGCACTTGATGCTGGTCTCGTTCCAGAAAGTTACCTTGCAGACAGTCTGGTTATCCACATGTACCATGGGGCTATCACTTGGCCATCCCAACTTCTGTCCTTTGATCATCACATAGGTGAATGTTCCATTGGCCTCCCAGGTCACCAAATCTACAAGGGGGGTCCACTGCTCATGGAGGTGGAGTGTACAGTCTCCGAGGCAGACACTGCTGATCCCATTGACAGTCACTGTGACATTAAGAGCCCAAGATGCCTCAGCCAGCCACTGATGAGCCCCTGGAAGGACAATACAACTAATGGCATCGTTATCAGAGTTCTGGATCTCACAGGAATAATTACTCTCCAGGCTGATCTGTACCAAATTCCTCCTGGATTTTAAAGCAATGCCAGATATAGTGAGTAACATCCCTCCACAGATTGATCCTTGTGATGGGAATATGGAGGTTATCCGTGGAGTTATTGTAAGGGCCTGCAGCCTTGCTGTCACACGAGCATATCCTAGCTGCCTCTGGATAACCCGGATGGGGAAAGTCCCAGGTTCCAGGCTGTTCAGTGGCAAAGAGCACTGATAAAACATTGCAGACGTGTTGCCACGTTGAAACTCAAGTTCACACTCACTATGTCCAAGCTTGGCCACAGATCCAGTGATGTTTATCCCTTGGATGCTCAAAAGCAGGCTGCTATATGTGATTTCCATTTCAACAACAGTAACCAGAGGAGTCAAATCTCTTTGGTAATTAAAGGTGGTGGTCCTTTTGGCAAAAAGAGCATGTTGAAGTGACCTACCGCTGATGACAACGTTTACCCTGACAGAGATGTCTTCTGAATCTTCATTAGACAAATTAGCAGCTGGTGGGGTCAGGCACCAAACTGTCTCTTCTGCCAAGCGCATAACCGTACAGGTTTGCCTGTTCATTGAAACAGAAACCAGGGCAGGATTTTGGCTAAAGCCCACCCCAGAGATTGTGAGCAGTGTTCCACCTAGGAGCAAAACAAAACAAGGAAGAAGGACTTTATATGTCGAAAAGGAATTAATGACTGTCTGTGAATTATCACAAACCATGATAAAGCTGATAAGAATGGCAGACAGTCTTAGCCAGGCTGAATGGAAGAAGAAATTAAATCATTTTTTTTGGAACATGACAGCTAGAGATATTAGCAGTCATGTATTAGGATAATCCTATGTGGACGAAGTATGAGATAACCAGCGACCTTTGTGGCAGTAAATGACTGTAGAAAGCCACCACAGAAGTGGAGGAAGCTGCTGTGAGAGAATCCCTGAGAATAAAGAGAGACTGAACTCTTCAGGAAATGAGACTGTCTGTACAGGCAGGTGGGGAGATGGCAGGGATGGTTTAGCCCTGCTGCATATAGGGAAGCAGGATGCAGTATGACTACTTTCAGACAAAAAGCCACAGACCTTCCTTCAACCTTCAGTTCTGCCTGGCCACTCAGGCAGAGTGCCAGATTTGCCATGCACTGATGGTCACTTGCCCCTGAGGAGTTCACTGACCAGAAAAGCTAATACATTGATGAATGCTTCCAGCTTCAAGCCCTCCCCTATTTATATGCTCCCAGTCTGTACCATATAAGATGGGTAGAACATCAAGAGGAGGAGAAAAGCAGTTTCCCACCACTATCAAAAGCAACTCTGACCAGGGCTCTCCATGCATGGGCTGGAGGAAGGCAGGCTGTCCTGCTTTCCCCTGTGGTTGCATGGATGTTTTTAATCCTGAGTATCTACTTAAGACCACAGAAGATGACAGCAAATGGGTAAATAGACTCTTGGTGTGAAATGATAGGGTCATTCAAATGGAAGAGTAATTCAGGAAGAGTTAGACACGAAGTTATGACCTCCAGATGAGGCTGTTCTTGTGTCTAGTGTTAGAAGCTGGAAGACTGTTGTAGACAAGTATCATCATTCACTGCTCCACTCATATAATCTTCCTAAGTCATTCTACATTTGGGTGACTCTGGGAGACAGGCTACCTTTGGTCTGATCCAGTACAGTTGCTCTACAGCATGGCAGTGGAGTCTTCCTCTCCACATTGACAGGAGAGGGAGCCTTGGGAGTCTCTGCTACCACCCTTGTCACTGAAAGTAGGTGTTAATTATCTGGAATAAGTGTGAATCCTGATATCTGGATTTATATAACATCGCAAAGCAGCGGTCTCTGCGCTGTCTCCCACGGTGCTGAGAATAAGGGCAGCACTGAAGAAGGAGCAGTCTGGATTTTAGGAAGTGATAATCATAAGAATGCAAATCCTCCAGTATTCCCAGCCTAATCCCATGCTTCCAAGTCTAGAGCCCAGCTGAAGCCTCTCTTCATTGTCCTTTAGTTTGCAGTACTGGTACTCCCAGTGCCCTGCCTTGCTTCAGTCCATGAAGCCCATGCCCTTCCTTTTCCCATGATCTGGCTCAAAAATAAATTGTTTTATATTGGGGTTCCTTTCGAGTGAGCTCAAATCCTTAATCCAGATGGCCACACAAGAGACAACAAAAGACCAGAGATAGGGGGAGGAAGGACTGGTGGTTTTTGTACCGATGAGATTCTAAGCCAACTTAAGCTATTCATAAAGCTACAGCCAAAGAGTTAATCAGTTCTTCCTTAAATTTCAATTTACCCTTAAACATGAAAAGAAGGGGAAATAATTTTTTTTTTTCTTAGTATAGCTTAATCTTCAAAACTGATAGGCTTTTCTCTCCAAGCTCTATCCACGCTCTCATCTTTCAAGGCTTGGGCACTTCACAAACTATCGAACTAATCACATACCACAAAGCCTCTGAGTTTTTGTATCTTTAAATGTGTTGTGAGCCTCAGAGAGCAATCTGTGGAGGACCTGAGGTTGCATCACAAGAATTTCTCTGTCTTCTAGAAAAGCATTTCTAAGGGCTTATGTAAAATTTACTACAGGGATTCAACTCTCCCCCACACCCAGCCAAATGACAAAATAAATCAACCACTCCAGATCTGCTTTTTAAGATTTGAAGTAAAACTTTTCTTTTTAATTCAGTGACGTTTTGCTCTGAAACACACTTAAATTATTTCCAATATTTAAAAGCTTGGAACAAGATTAATAAATATTTCACTTTTGATTAGAATTAACATTGAAAAAGGTAGGGGTTTTGTCTTTTCAGTTTAACAAAAACAAATGTCCCCTTTAGGGATCACTTGAAATTATTGTTTACTTCAAACCACAATCATACCCTGCTTTCCACCTAACTTTCACATAGAAAGCCTTGAAAGATGGAGGCGTAATGACTGAAAGAAACAGCACAGATGAGTCAGGTGTGGGCGTACTTTGTTTTCCCGATGGGAACATGCAAGAATACATGAGCAAACACTTGGGGAAATCAAATTCAAAGCACAGGGAGCCCTGAGCCAGCCAACCAGATTGAGGGATGTTCACTGCAATGCCACTTTTCCAGACTGCTGCTGTCTGCCAGTTGATGTCTGCATAATAAAGGGTCACACATTTAAAACACCCTCATTTAAACTGATGTGAAATGGGATGCCCTTTCCATTCCTGCAGGAAAACTGTGCCCTTGATCCCTTTAACCTCCCTAAGTGGCTGCAGATGTACCGATGCTGTTTACCCAGAAAGGAGCCACAACACGGCTCTATGCTGAAGATCTCTGAGAGGTACTGGATTAACGGCTCAACCCTGCAAAACACAAGCAACATAGAAAGTCGTTTGGTTTTTTTATATATATATAATTTTTTTTCCCTCCTGTTGCAGTGCTACTCTTTCTTACATCTCCTTCTAGGTTGGAAGGCCAAACATCCATCTGGCATATTCCCCTTGCTCAATGCCACATTGATAAGACCACCCCACATTCCAAATTTTTCCATGTGATTTGAGCTACATCTATTATGAACACTGTCTTATCAAGTGGCAGCCTCTGGGCCAAATTTAGTCCATGAGGTGCAACTGAATTACCCACCAAAAGAAGTAAGAATGAGGAGGCTTTTTTTGCCAAACAGATCCCACTGTAGCTATGGCCACAGACAGGAGATGCAAGTGCCTTGAAGAGACATTCGAGCTGCCTTCCCTCCTTACACCCTCCCACCAGACAGCAGAGGTAACTGCAGCAAGAGGAAACCCAGACATAACCTCCTGAAGCCCACTTAGATAAGGTTATGGCTCTGCTTCTGTCCCACCTACATCTATTTTTCCTCCTCATCATCCTCCTTTCAAAAACATCCCCGACCCTAAAAAGACACATTAGAGAAGTAGACCTTCCCAAGCCTGCAATCCAGCCCACCAGAGATCAGAGTTGTCTCCTGCGATGACCCATCTCCTTCCACTCTCTGTCCCTTGAGACAAACTGATGCTGCTGCTAACACTCCAGTATCAGATGGGATGAATCTCTGTGTGTCATCCCACTGACCACAGGCTTTCTCCTTCTGAAGTTCATTAATGCAAGAAGCAGGTTAGGGTGGCTTGTGAGCAATAAAAGCAGCTCTCTTCTCCCCAGTACTATTGTTGTAGGATCATTCCTAGCAGTTGCCATGGATGAGAGCTGTGTGGCTGAGAAGCAAAAGTGTGTTGCTTGTGAACACGCTGTTGCATCGCACTTTCAGGTCAGTTTCCCCCCACATTTTAATTCATTTATACTACATTTATCTAGACATGAACTTGAAGTGTCACCTTAAAAGACAGAAATAGCATCATTTAAAAATTCTCCAAAGAAAGCACTTTTTTATTTTTCAAACTATCTTTTGTTTTTCTCATGAAAAGTGTTTCTTTTCTTGTGTTGTTTTCCTACAGCAGGATTTATCTGCATTTGACCTGAATCTATGAATACCTTTGATTGCCTGAATATGCATTTTTCATCAAATCAACCGTTTTTTCTAAAATGTTTCTCTTCTGCCTCCTACTGATCCAAGGGGACTTAATTGACTAGCATTAGCAGTTTGCTGACTTGAGTTCCACAGATCAATAAGTGCCTTGATAATTATTCATATTTTTATACCACACTGCAGATTTCACTGTTAGGTACAGAATTTGTGAAGACTCTTACCTTTCTTTTCAGATTAACCCTAAAATACCAAATAGGATGGAGAATCAAATTTATATCTTAAGGAAAGTACACATGTTCACGTACCTGTTTGTGACAGCAATGTCATTGATGATGACAGAAACATTGTACCATCCTTCAGCCAAGGCTGGAAGCATCACATTAACACCATGGTCCGTCTGCACCCGGATCTGTGCCAATGAGCTCCCAATTTGAACCTTGATATCTGACCCTCGATAGCTGGCGAACTGGGATATTCCAATCTGAATCTCCTGACCCCCTGCAGAGAGGAGAATGCATGAAATTATTTCAGTGTTTCTGGCAAGAGTTATTTTACCGCATGTAACCTTTGCCCGAGGAAGAGCATGGAGTCCTATCATGCTAGAACAGGTCCAGTCATGTCCGTCAGCCCAAAACAAAAACTAGAAGACCAAAGTGGTTCTGTATCCCACTCGTCCCTTGTTTGACCCTGATAAGGTCGTCAGCTACCAGGGTTGTTTTGAGACGTTAGCACAGTGAACTTGGCTATGACCACCTATGGCCACTCTCAGCCGGCTGGTACACACTCAGGATAGGATCCATGCTCCTTTAGCATAAACATCTATCCTATAAATATCTGCAACTGATTAGAGCCAAATCCAGTCTTTCTAAAGCTCACAAGCTGGAGCTGAGGAGTTCTAGGATTTTTCATATATCCCTGACAAATGATCCAGACAGCATTTTTCAGCACTGTGGAGCTAACTGTAACAGGAGCCTTCCACAGCTAAATGAAAATTTCCTTGGGTATCTAAAGCCAGATGCCCACATACGCTCCTGTTGTGGTTTACCGCCAGCCAGCAATGAAGCACCACACAGCCGTTTGCTCAATCCCCTTCAGCAAGATGGGGAAAGAATCAGAAGGGTAAAAGTGAGAAAACTTGTGGGTTGAAACAAAGCCAATTGAATAGGCAAAGCAAAAGCCGTGCACACAACCAAAGGAAAATAAGGAATTAATTCACTGCTTCCAATCCGCAGGCAGGCGTTCAGTCATCTCCAGAAAAGCAGGGCTCCATCACGTGTAACAGTTACTTGGGAAGTCAAACGCCATCACGCCATCACTCCAAACGTTGCCCACTTCCTTCTTCCTCCCCCAGCTTTATATGCTGAGCATGACATCATATCGTATGCAACATCCCTTTGGTCACTGGGGTCAGCTGTCCCAGCGGTGTCCCCTCCCAACTCCTTGTGCACCCCCCAGCCCACTCCCTGGAGGAGTGGGGTGAGGAGCAGAAAAGGCCTTGACTCTGTGTGAGCCCTGCTCAGCAATAGCGAAAACATCCCTGAATTATCAACACTAGTTTCAGCACAAATGTGAAACACAGCCCCATATCAGCTACAATGTAGAAAATTAACTCTATCCCAGCCAAAACAAGCACAGCTCCAAAGAGCCTTGTTTTCAGGAAATATGCCCCTCTCCCATTTAAGCTCTGATGTGAGCCAAATTATATTTAGATGGTAGAGGTTACTTTCCTTTATTTGTGCATAGTGCAGTAATAGAAAAAGACAAGGGCAGTAGAGAAGAAATGCCTCCTGAAATATCTTTAAAAATTGGGTTGGTATGTATCAGTCCAAATAAAGGCACTTTCACTCAAATAGCCATATCTGCAGTCAGTGAAGAGACACAGAGCCTTTATGGCATGATTCATCTTATTTGTAAGGAAGGCACAAAAGAGCTGTGGTGAATCCCACCACAGAACCATCTATTTCTCTTCACTCACTATGCACGACATTTAAACAACAAGCACAGACAGAGACGTGTTTAGGATGGGAGTCTCCTCCTCCTGTCTCCCCTGAAGGATGTGGGTTCATTCGCACAGAAGCAGGAATACACAGGATGAGAAGGGCTCTTCAAATCTAACTCCCTGCTGTCATAGACCACTATGTTACTTAAGTCTCTTTCCTAAATTAATCAAGCAAAAGGTGCAAATATTTCTTTACCATCCCCCTGAGTTGGCCAGTCCAAAACACTTGTCTACCCACAGAGTAACTCCAGAACATCTGGTGAAGATCAGCTGTCACAGAACAGCTTCATTTTTGTCCATTCCTCCTCTTCATTGAGCGTGTGGCACTGTTATCCCAGCCACACAGGGAGGTAGTCAGGAGCAGCTCATCTGCTTTACTCTCTCCTCTTGTCTTAATCAAAATTAGCTTTTATAGGTTGATGTATCCTTACTAGAGATTCAGATCTGAGTACCAATTTTGTCTCCCAAGCAGAGGCCAGGGTCACTTGCCTTTAGCATCACCTCCACAGCAGGCATGGTCAACTGTTACCATTCAGCTCTGCATCCTCAACTTTGGACTAGTTTTTGCCTTCCATGAAACAGGACAGCCTGTACAAAACTCCCCTCATCTACCAGTTCCTCTAACCAGGTCTTGAAGCCAGTACTTTTCAATTCTGCATGAGCAAAGAGTCAAGTTTGAAAGCCTGAGAAGTTGAATATATTAATAGCGTGAATTCTTTGGACTCTTGGTCAATTGTCAGCTTAATCCTAGGTGCCTGGAAGGTATCAGTTTAATTTATTTATTCTTTTTATTATATAGGAGGAAAATTATATTAAAAGACAAAGCTGTGGAGGTTCTGAATAGGAGATTGAACTCAGCCACACCACCATTGACGAGACACTATAACATCAAGGAATTTCTTGCACCTGGCCTGCCCACGGCTAGAAAAATCTCCCCTTGATGCTATGGTATCTGAATAATATTCAGATGATAAAGGACGTTTTCTCTTATTTATGCATTCTGGAGTAATAGAAAATGACAAGGGCATTTGGGGAAAGGAATAGAAATGCCAGACGTGTAGCAAGAAGTGCATTTCATCACTGGCAGTCATCTAACTCATTGCATCCCCACCAAGTCCAGCCAAATTGCTGAGCTGGAGGGAGATACTTTAAGGTGTGCACTGGAGAGGCTGCAAAAAGAGAGAAAAATAAAATCAGATGATTGGAATCATGGATCCAGTGAATCCTTGGAATAATGAGAGTGGGGTGGGTAGGAAAGCAGGAATATATCTGTCGTCTTCCTCTCTTTCTTTCTCTGTCTCTCAGATACTAAGAATCTGGTGTCTGGTTGCCACCCAAAAATGTGGTAAATCCTCTTCCTAAAAGAGTTTTCTGTAAGTGGGCACCATTCACCATTAATGCCCTCTATTCCCAATGCCCAACCAAAACCTTGTGGAAAAAAAAAAGAAGAGAAATGAGTGAAAAACCCAACCCCAAACAGAAACTTTCAAAGACAGGAATGCTAAACATTCCATGAGATCTACTTAGGATTTTGCTCTACAAAGCCCATGAAGTCTACATTCATATTCTAAAGTAATGTATCACAAGGTCAAACTGGACAAAACAGTTTGGCTTGGAAATGGGAACTAGGAAGACAAGTGTTGCCTCTCTTCTGCTTTCAGCAACCCAAAATGCACATGATGAGCTTTATGATCAACCCTTTGGGATCCGGAGAAGGACACTCTCTAGAGCTCATTTCTCTTGTCATGGCTGAACCTGTTACCAAGAACAAATGGGTTGTGTAATTTCAGAGTTAGAGAAATGTGACACAAAAGGAGCACTATACCATGCCTGACATCCTGTGGACATCATCTGTACTGGCCTGGGGCAAGCAACTTATTATCTCATGTATGCTAGAGTAAAACCAACATAAAACAACCAGGACTGATCAGGACTAACAAGAAACACGGGGACTAAAAGTTAAAAGAAAACAACAAAAAAACCAGTGTCGGATCACCAGACTTCATAGACCTAAATTCCCCCTTCCCCACCACCATCAGCAATAACACTTCTACAGACAATGCCCAATACGTGTCTGCAGCTTTTTCACCTGCTATGCCACTTCTGTTTCTGCTCAGTGATACAACAGCAGGGTTCAAGGAAGGATCATATTGAAACAAGTTGGTTACTGTTGTTGATTGGTACCCAGAAATTAGTGTTATGAGGACAGCAGCATCTTCTGTCCCCTAGAAACAGAAATGAAGAAAATATTAGGGGTAAGAACGCATCAATAAAGAAAAGTTATCCTCTGTATCCCTGCATCTCCCCTACTTAATAAGTCAGGCACATGGCACTGATGAAATTTGTGTATACACCAGACTCTAAAGTCAACATAACTGTACACATTTAAGAGACATCTATGGAGAGTTAGAAATCTTTAAACAATCCCAGACTATGCAGATTTTCATTTGCTGTATTCATATCAGTAAATTAAACAGTGGTAAGTCATAGGCATAGACAGTTATCTCTATGTTTAATCTATTAGTATCATCCTGGGTATCATTTTGCCATGCAGCAAAGAGCACTGCTGCTAACAATCTCTAGGCATGCTTTTGCACAACGCACAGGTAATGTCCAAAGCAGATCTGGATGTAATGTAGAAGATTTTGCTGGAGTTCAAAGCCCCAGGTTTTTTTGTGTGAGTTTTATCTAATGATGTTGTAATCTGGATTTTTTTGGTGTTTCACCGGTTTTCATAAATCACCTATCAATCTATTGTTAATTAGACCAGTCTAAACTGTAGGTAGAGTCCATGGTAAATTGTCCCACAGCCAAGACTTGGCTGATAGGCTACTGTTTGCCCTTCCCCTAGTGTAGCTCAGGCCAGGAAAACACAGAAAGGCCTGTAGGCTGCTGACTGTTCCCAAAAATGTGTTTTCTTACCCGAGAGGGAACTTTACATTCAATTCTTGTTGAATTTCTGTCATCCTCCAAAATTGGGCAAGGCTGAGACCCAAACAACACCAAGTTTACTCCTTCCAGATTGGTCCCTCTGAGAGCCACTCTCAATCCTCCTACAAAACCAATTGTTCCATTACACTCAAGATACAGAATATTTTTATATGCAAAGGATTCTTATTAATAGGTGACTACAAAAGTGTTTTCTCTCAGTTGATCTGATGATGATCTGCTTCCACCTCACTATGTCTAGCTTACTCTCTCTCACCAGAGAACCTTCTTGCCTATTATTTGAATTCTTGTCCATGATACAGGAGGACTGGGTTTGTTTCTCGGTTTATTTTTTAATGACATACTTATTTAAGCCAGCAAGGTCTGGCCTGTGATCTCACCCTTAGAAAGATTCCCAGACCAAGAACGAAATAAGGAAGGAAGGAAGAAGCATTAAGAATGGAAAATGAGCTTAACACAGCAGGTGCTTTCACAGTTCAAATAGCTGCCAAGCACCCTGCTGTCAAAAAAGCCTGTAGCATGTGTCTAGGAAACAGGTCAGAAAGGGGTCTTGGCAGGGCTTGAGACTTTGCAGATTTGTAAGGAAAGTCACAGAGGGCTTGATTCTGTGAGGCACCAAGCAACCTCAGGTCTCTTTTGTGCCAGCCAGAGCTGAGCCTCTCCAATCACATGCAGGATCATACCCAACACAAGTCAGACTTGCACTTGATCTTTCTGCAGCACCCAATTCCAGTGTAAATAGTCAAGGTGCCCTTCTGCTTTTCCAAATTACTAGAAGATTCAGGAACATTTCAAAGAGAAACAGGAAAGATAACAGGAATGGACATTAATGGCAATTCTAACCTGGACTTTGATGTGGTTCAGAGAGGAATTTAGAAAAAAAAGAAATTTTGCTTGAAACTTACAGCTGTTTGCTCTAGTTATCAGTACGGTAGATTTTTAGGACTACAGCTGGACAGAGATTTCTCACACAGGAACTTAATTAATGCAGTGTTTATGTGTATGTGTTAGTAGGGCTATATTACAAATTAACTGAGCTTTTATGATGTTTTTCATGTGATGTAAGCAAACGTCTGTGGTGAAGACATTATATATTGATGTCAGAATCCCTTGTACCTTTTCCTCAAAGTATTTTATCTTGCTAATTCTTTAAACCACCAGAGAATTATCTAGATTAAACTTCATCTAGATTTTCTCTGGCTGGTAGTAAACCCAAGCAAATAACAGCAATCAGATATGTTAACAGCAAGCTCCTTCTATCCACTGGAACATGGTAGTATCTTTAGAAAGGCATCTCATACTTATAGAATTAGGTCATGGGGATCTCCCAGCATGACACCACTGAGACCAGTGGTATTTTGACAAGAGGGAACTGATGCAGCACTGTACAAGATGCTTCATAGCTTCCTCTTTTATAACTTTACGTTTGCAGGGTCAGAAACATCAAGAAGTCCAAACTGAAGCCACTTGTCTAATGTGATAGTTATCAGATAAGGAGCCTCAGATTTAGAGTACAAAATCCATGTGTGTTGTGTAAAGTCTATCAAAACTCTTAAGTTTTGATATCTACACTTATATCCATATGCAGTGAAATACTGCATATGGGTACTTTACGATAAGATTGAAGAGAGGTATTTTAAATGGAAGAAATTAAAAACACAGATGGAAGCTGTAATTCTTTCCAATTATAAATGTTCAAGGCATATGTAATGTAAGATCGCATTATACTTGCTTTCTTTTTAATGAGTGACGGATCACTGTAATTGGGAGAAGAACTGGATTGCCAGCAAAGAAAATGAGAAGCAAGGCCCAAGCACTAAAACTTGCCATTTCCTGCTTTTTTTCTTTTAGGGTTTTTTGGGGATGTTTGTTCTTCAGGGGTTTGAGTTTTCTATGAATCAAAAGTGAGTTTTAACCTTAATGTACTATATGACCCTCCCATCAGGAGGAAAGAAAAAGAAAAAGGAAAGAAAAGCATTAGAATAGCTTTCTTCCCATACACACCAACAAAACATAAGAAAAGAGATGGCCATAATTTCTTGCTTTTCAGCTTAGGAACCCTGCATTGTTCCAAGTCCATCCCATGGCTTATCCGCAGAGTGGTTCACAGACCATCATCCTCTTCCTCTGCCTGCTCCAAGGTGGCCACGCATGGCACAATCAGTTCTCCAAGCCACGTGGCTGAGCTAGCTTCATGCTGCACCTAGGCCAGTACTTCTGCTCCCAGTGATGTTTGTTACAATGATCACAAAACACCTCAATAATGAAACTAGGAGATTTGCAGACAAAAGCTGGGTAACCTTTATTTCCTGAGTAGACTTGGGTCATGTTGTTTCTAGGTGCATTCCTAGCTGCTTGAAAACAAGTCATATGCTGAGGCTGTTGGTCCTTACTGCACAATCCAGGTTTGTCATGAGTGTTCTCCACATTTCTTATTGGGTCGGGGAGATTTTCTCCTCTCTGAAAAATGAAAGGGTAGCTTTTTACAGCATTTGGTTCGGCTTAGATAAGTTGTCTAGGCACCTTGCTGGAACTTCCAGGTGAAGTCCTCTCATCTGTGTCACATACAGGGCAGACGAGAGAGTCATCATAGTTCTTTGTCCCCAGAGTCCTGCGGAAAATCTTCCAAGCTCTTGTCTTCAAGGATGGAATATATCACCCATTATTTCCTCTTCTGTTTCAAGGAGAGGAGGGGTAATGGGAATGGAAGGAGATTCACTTTGGTTTTAGCTTCTCTAGGTTTCTCATTTTTGTACCTAAACACAGAGTTTTCCTTTTATCACTCAGAATATGAATTCACTTCAATGGGACTGGGATAAACCAAAAGTTTAGCCATTTCACAATTAGGCAAGATTAATTCAACTACTACAAAGCTATGTGTCAAATGGATATGGGAAGATGAGCTATGAAACATTAATACCCGTCTGATTTGCTGGAACGAGTATGCCTACACTTGAACTTACTATTCCCAAACAAAACTAGTCAGGGAAACTTGTTGCCTCCACAGAGAACCAAGGAAAGTCTGTCACTTTAAGAAAGTTGCCCCAGTGCTTTGGAGTACACACAATGTGTCCAACCATATTATATTATTTTCCTCAGGTGAAGAACTTGGTAGTGAAAGTATAGAACGACCAAAACACGCTATGAAAAGCAAGAAGCAGAAAGCTGACATCACCTTGGAGCCAGTCTGGCATTCAGACCTACCGATCTCTGAAGCTGTAGGAGGTTCGATAGCTACCAGCTTTGGTTCAGCTCTTAGGAAGATGCCTTCTCCTGTGCTGCCATTGAGTGCGAAGCCATAAGGTCTCACCAGTAGTGTCAACTCATAAGCTCCAACTGGTAGCCTCTCCATCTGGCAAACCACCTCAGTTTGATTCAACGTTATGACGCTGCAGGTCGTGTTGTTCACCCTCACCTGAAGAGCTGACTTCTCCTCAGTGAAGCCAGATCCCCTGATAACTACTGTGGCCTGGGACCCATCATCTGAAGAAATATAATCAAGAAGACTCATGAATTTTCGTGTAGCAAGGCCCAGGATTTACTTTCAATCAACAGTTAAAAGTTTTCACCACCTTCATCAGAACATTCTAAAAACTACACCACTGATGATCTCTCATTGTGCCCCATAATGCCTATTCCTGCCTGTCCCTTTCCAGCGATTACATTTTTCCTTAAATTTTTATTAAAAATAACTTGAGTCAAAAGCCACCTTTCCTTTAAGCACCAAGCCTACTGCTGTTTCTCTCCCCTTTATGCTTCTACCATCTTCATGTTGCTGTAAAAACATGTCTGTGCTATATCCTTTAAGACTGGAGCTGATCAGAAATGCCCTACTACAAAGTGCAGTTTCCATAAAATCAGAAATTCCCAAAACAACACACATGCACAAAAGATCATCAACATCTGGCAGAACTTTTTCAGAGAGCAGTGTTTTTGCCATTTTGTTCAGACACAAAGCCCTGTTACCTGATGAATACTCCACATCGCTGACTAAGGGTGTCAGCTCCTGGCTGAACTGGAAAGAGCATGAACCAGAACAGTTTGCAAGGACATCATTCACCACCACCACCACCTGGAGACAAAGAAGGTTACGCTAAACATGGGAAGGGAAGGGAGATGTTTTCTAGAGCCACATCTGCCTAGTAGACCTGCATAGTGATGCCGGTAGCCACATTGAGCTACCCAGCGCACTCTGCCAGAGCAGAGCACAGTCAGACAGCTGTTTATCCTGCTGCAGTCTCATTACAAATTTAATTGCAAGACTTGCCAGGGCTTATCTTAGGCAAAGCAGAGCACAGTTTTGGAAACTGTATCGCCAGCCTTTCTCAGTGTCTGCACGATCTTATCTCCCATCTTGCTGGGACCCACAAGACCAACTCCTGTTCTTCTAGTCATCCACCGAAGACCTTACTTGTCATACCCCAGTTCTCCCCACCCCACCTAGGGAACAAGATTATTACGTTTAAAGTACCCTGTAAAACTAATTAGAATGAATCCCAGAATGTGTCTTTTCAGCATGCAGCCCTCAATTTTATTTTCTTCCCCTTGTTCATGCTGAAACAAGAAAGCTGAGCTGTGAACTTGATTATTTAATAAGAGATATCTCTTCTGAGATCTTGATATCTCAGAAAGGTCAACTGGCAAAGCATAGGGCATAGGAGAGCCCCTCTTCATCTCTCTCCCAGGTATTAAGGGTGTGCCAGGAGAGTACCACAATGCCTGCAAAAAGCAAAAGCAGACTATCTCCAAGAAACACAAGGAACACAGTGTTACAAAGTACGCTGCTTGAATACAGACACAATAATCAAAGGGACATTTTTATACTTGTTGCTAGCAGCAAGCCAGAATAAAGCTTCAAATATGTCTGCACCACTGATGGCAAAGATAACGTAGGTGGTTGAGCCACTGGAAGAAGGGCAGTCCTCTTTGTCTGGGGAACAGGCTCAACAAAAAAGCAGGATGACCTAGCCCCAAATGCTGCACAGCTGGGCTTTGAGCACATCCAGCATCACCCTGTTATTGCTACAGTGCCCAGCAGCCTTTGCTGGAAGCAAAACCAGCAATTCACACTGCTCTGCAACATCCGAGAGCAGAGTTTGCAACACGTTTGTCCATCCAGCAGACTCGTTCATCCAGGAAACTCTCCTTACTCCCTTTTCACACTTGAAGAATTGAGATCCGCAGAGGCTGAGGGATATGCCTAATTCACAGCCACTATCTCATTTATTTTGCCCATCAGCATAACAGTAGGAACACTGCAGATGAGTAGAGTGTTGTTCCCAAGTTTAGTGGCCAGCACCATAGGACACACCAAGGGTGGGAGTCCAGAGACAACATCAGCCCTTGGCCACTGCCTTAAAAGAAATAAATTGTCTTTCATCACCCATGATGATCATTCTCCCCACCTGCAATAGCTCTTGGAGGAAAGTCCTGCTTCACAAACTAGGGAGCAGAATCTGACCTATTTATGGCAAAGCACAGAACGGCAGGTTTCTGAAAGGATTTAGTGGCAGAATTAGGTACTTGAATACCTGGAAGACTCCTGGATCTATAAAACCCAGGTGAATCAATAGAAAGTGTGACAGCATATTAACTCACCTGTGTTTTGTTATTGAAAGTAGCAAGCATGTCCCCAAATATTGGTCCAATAAACACACCCCCGTCATAAACCACACGACTAGAAACAGTTGGCTTCACACCAGTGAGGTTTTCGGCAGAGACCTAGCAAAGAACAAAGAATTTTCTGTCCTGTGATTTTAAATTAAAACCATTTCCCTAGAGTTCATACAGAGTCTTTACAAGGTGGCAAATAACTCCTGGAAACCTCTTTGCAAGCTTCTTCCCTGAATCATATTTCCAGGTCTAAATCTTCATTGCCCAAGACTTCCCAACATGTTGCTGTTCCAATCCCCATCTTGCAGGTAAAGAGACTGCAAACTGAGGCAAAGAGATCCAGGAGCAGATTTGCAAATAAATTTCTAATACTCAATAATATCATTTGGAATTAGGCATGGAAAGAGTTTTGAACATCAGCTTCTCAAAGACACGACTTTGGGTGGAACAAGGGCCTACGCTACACCTGAAGATGCAGCTCAAGTTTTTTCACCCTCCAGGCCAATGTCTGGAGCATGGGAACTCATTGCTTTGTTGAAAATAATTTTACACTTTTAGAAGCTGGATATATATATATATATATATAAAAAATCCTTCTTGAGGGAGGAAGCAGCTCAGTCTGAGTCCTTATTCAAAAAAGATGCTTCCACTTGAAGCAAAACTTTAACATGGCAAATCTTAGGACAGGAGAGTGTGACCTGAACCTTCATCTGAGACTTACAAGAACCAGATATGAACCCATACAGAATAGTTCTCAGGAAAAGATATTCTTGGCCCATAAATGTCCACAAACCTGTACTGAGCTTCAGTTACTGTACTGAAATATTAATGTGAACAGATTTTGTTTAGTATACCAGTCCCTTTATAGTGCAGAACTGCAACAAAGCACAGAAACTACTTTCTAGCCCCTTTATTTTGAAGCACAGACTCCGAGACATAATTTCTCCTGCAACTGCAATTGTTTTTTTTAATCATCTAATCTGGAATTTGCTTAAGCTGCTGTTCCTAATAGGAAGATGGGTTGCCTAAGATCCCACAGGTGTCTTCATAGAAACAAACATTGGGAGAATGAATCAGCCAAGGTCAAAGACATTGAATGGGGTTCAAAGTGTATGTTAGTAAAAATAAATTACTGTACATTGATAACATTGGGCAAGTCCCCAGTTTTTGTTTTCCAAGTCAGTGTCCAGATGCTTTCATAGCAAGAATTTGAGTCTTTGGTCACAATGAAGTCACTGGTGTTGAAGTACGGGGCTGTAGAGTTATCTATGTTGTCTTGTAAAAGTTTGCGGAGATGGCTGGAGGAGATGTGCACTGAAACATCTGCAAAAGACATTAGAAAGTAGTGGATATCACCATCTTTAGAAGAGGACATCTACCTGCTCCTAGAAAAGAAAGACATTTTACTATTTGTGCAGGGCTGTTGTGGTTCAAACCTCTGCAACTGCTAAAAAGCAGCAGAGGGAAATTTACTGGACCCCAAATGCCAAAAGATCACAGAAGCATAGAATAGAATCATAGAATAGTTTGGGTTGGAAGGGACCTTTAAAGGTCATCCAGTCCAACCCCCCTGCAATGAGCAGGGACATCTTCAACTCAATCAGGTTGCTCAGAGTCCCGTCCAACCTAGCCTTGAATGTTTCCAGGGATGGGGCATCAACCATCTCTGAGCAATCTGTGCCAGTGTTTCACCACCCTCATTGTAAAAAATGTCTTCCTTATATCTAGTCTGAAGATCTGCTGCACTATTTAATAGCTAAGAAAACCTAGAAACTTCTCTCCAGTTGGGACCATCAGAAGTTTTGTTTAAGAAATACTTTATATAACATACAAACATGAAATTTCAGTGTGCAAGACATTTTCCTTCAAAATAGAAAGTCTGGAAACTTCCTACATGAGACAGGTGTGGAGAGAGTTAAGTGTATCAAGACAACTGTCTAGAGTCCAATCCCAAATAAATGCAAATATTTTCCTTTTTTTGACATAAATACCTGTAGCCATTCAAAGCTGCAGATAGAATAAATCTCGTAAGAATTCATAAGAAAGAGGGGAAAGCACAAGACCTGGGAACAGGGCAAGAGGAATGGAGTACATTTTTAAAAGGTGATATTCAAATCAGGGCACTACTGAGACAGTCTTCAGCTATTGTAGGAAAATTGCAAGTGACAACATAGAGGAAAGGGTTGTTTCACAAATATTCTAAGGTTGCATTTTCCTGTTTTGTTATTTGACTTTATAACTGTCACCAGTTCCTTGGTCAAGAACTTTATCATTGGCCTTGCTTAGATTAACCTGCTTGCTTTCATTCTAAGCCTCTTTGATTATTTAAACCAAACACAAGAAAACCTAGTACATCTAAAGGGTGACTAATTCAAGTCAAGCAATTCTATGTACAAAAGCTTTTGTGGTATCTGCAAACCAATTACCAACCCTGGTAATCCTAGAACAGAATTAATTTCCTGGTAACCTGCACGGGCCTTGTCATACTAGACCACCAGAAGTATATATGTTGGAGAAATATCAGCATAACAAAACCTCGGGATGCAAAATCCCAGGTCAAGATCTGATCAGAAGTTCTTTAACATTAAGGCAAATATTTAATAGTGGCTGTATGCATTTTGGAACAACTCCATACCTAACATCTAGAAATACTGTCCTGCCTATAATCCTTAACTCCTGTCTTGAAGGACATCAAATGCAAAGATCTAGCAACTATCACAATGGGTTTAACGTGTCAGCCTGTACCCTGAGCATTTCCAAGGTTCAGTATTGTCTCTTCTTCATTTGGCTTCCTGCAAAGGAAATCCAGGACCTGTACCTGCATCTTCTCTTACCTGATATCACTGTATTGGCCAAGTGGATGCGGAAGGTCCCTCCAATAGGTGGGGATGACTTTTGCAGTCTCTGAACGGTGAGGCTGACTCTCACATCCTCCGTGGAGACATAAAGGTAACCATACTCCTTAGAACCCTCTCCAAGCAAAGCACCTCTGTGTGACAGAGAGGGATCACATGAAGACATTAGCAGTCAAGGCCTCCAATTCTGACACCCCCATGTCAACCAGCAGCAGAGGGACACCTATGGGAACAACACTCTTGAAGGACCTAAGGAGAACACATTCAGACCTCAAATAGAATTGAATGCTCCCAACTTATACCTACATAAAGTAGGCAACGCACACAACAGAAAACAGTGGAAAAACACCTGTTTTTTTAATTATTGTAGAAGAAACAGTTCATACAGCACCAAGCACAAGCAAGTCCTACCCCAGTACTGGTGTTTTTAAAGGACCAACTCAACGCAGCCTGGACATCAGCTGCAACATCAAAGCAAAAACTTTCTAACTTCATCCTGTAGTCTCTTTGAGTCTATCAAAATCTTAACTCCCCTGAATTACAGCGATATTTTATATTAGAGTTCACCCAAAGCCCGGTTTCTAAAACTTAAAATATTTTCTCCGCTGCTACTAAAATTCTCCTGTTTGAAAGGAAAAGGAGACTCTCTGTGGTACAACGATGCCACCACGTGGTTAAGTGTCTGGGTAACAGCTGAAGACTCGGAGCTCTGTCGTGGCTTCTGCAGAGCACATTTGGAGAACACAAAACCAAAAGTACCACTGAGCCTTCTCAGCTGATGTACAGCTGGGACATCAGATTTTACCTAATATTCCTGTCCCGACTCCAGCAAGTTGTATTTGAATAAGCACAGCATGTCCTCCGTTAACAGAAAGCCAGGGGTTTTTTTTGAAGATATCCAAAGACAGTGATCAGCCCACTCATTTTTAAAGCATATGCGGATTTCTGTTTTCAGTCTTCCCGGCTTCAGCATCACACACTGTTTCTCTTATATCTTCCTCTGTGAGACGGAGAAACCAGTGCCGAGGACTTTTTTTTTTCCTGGTGAGAGGTATTGTAATCAATCCATCTCTTAATCCTTCTTTTATAAGCTGAACAGGTTGAGCTTCTTAAATCTTTCTCTCCTAGGCATTTTCTTCAGCTCCACAATCATGCTTATGGCTATTTTTCCCCCCAGTTTTTCTAAATCCCTTTGAAAAATGTGGTCATCAGTACTGTTTGTAGCTTTCTAATGTCAGTCTTTTAAGGCTACACACAGCAGTAAAAGTTTCCCCTTTCTGTTAGTTACACATCTGCTCATGCATATTAAACCTCACAAAAATCCCCCTGTATTCTCATCCAACCTTTACCATTGGTGGTTCATGTCAAAATACTACATCAGACACTGGCAATTAAATGTGCTTTTCAAGGAGAGACTTTTACAAGTCAAATCCTTCTATGCTGTGCTAGCTAAGTTGACTTCTACAAAAGAGCTAGGTCTGAACTGTGGTTTAACTGTTTTACCAAACGACTTCTTAGACTTAGGCTTTGCAGGACAATAGTCTGAGCTGCTGCTGAGCAGCTATCACGTTGGGAAAACTGGATTGCATCGGTCTTTTTCTTTGTGCTGACTTGGACTATTTCTCTGAACCCCAACAAGTGATTTATGAATTCACCAAAGCCATGGATTTCACCAGGAAATGCAAGAATTTGGCTGCTCTGGGAACCAGATCTAATTTTCCTCAGATCTTAGCCACCTCTTAAAGGAGAATCTAGCTGTCTTTAGAGCACTCAAAACTAATTACACCTTGCTTTGCATTTGCTTGAAAGAGGAGAGACCACAAGGTAAGAAACTAAATCAAGTTACAGCAGGCTGAGGTTCACTTTCTTCTGAAAGGAGGTTTCCTGTGGATGCCTGGGCAAGTCACTTTGAGGGAAGTGACTGAGCCAACCTAACAGCTGGCTGCTGCAGAGGAGAAGAGTCTGCATCGTTCCAGCTTCTCCCTTGCCTGGCTTTATTCCCACCAGGTCCTTGTTGACTAGTTACAATCCAACTTTTACAGGACTTACTCTCTGTCAGTGCAACCCTTTAATGCTGCACTCTGATCTGGTTAGTCTATGTCTCTGCCTCCTCTTTCATTGTTGGGACTTCCAGAATAGAAACCATCTCAGTAAACAAGGACACTTAAGGTGGACTTCCTTTGCCTAACATGGTAATTGGTATTATTAGGTGTTTGGGAGCATCTCTGGCTGATCTCCATCTACTGGTCCAGGAGGGTTTAGATCTCCTTCTAGTCCTACACCATATCTTGGTGGTCCAAGCATACCTTACACCTCAGGTTAACTGAAAAATCTTAAGCTTTTTAGCTGAATCCCACTCACACAATGCAACTTCAATACCAGAATCAGATACCTTCACTAAGCTGTCTGCAATATATGTTCAAGATTCTATATGGTGAGCAAAGCTCAAAACACTCGTGCTGAGAGTGAAATTAAGTATCTTTATTTAGAACTGCAGCCCATCTACTGAATACAGACATCTGCACAGGATTTGGTAGTCTAAACAGCCTGAACATGGTCCCTTTGAAATGCCTTGAGAAGAAGACTGCAACGAAAGCACAGGGATTGCCAAGCTGCAGCCTTATCCTCCACTGCCTCTCATGTTCTGTCTTAGATGACAACCCACTCCAGACACATCAGAGGGAACTGCAAGAGGTATTACAGGGTATTGAGATGATCTACTCACTGTCCCTACCTTGGAGAGAGAAGGGGCAGACTTGCACCACAGCCAGACACCATCCAGGACACATTGTAAGTGGGAGAAGACCCCACCACAGATACTGCTTCAACTATCCTCCCACCTGGTTGAGGTGGTTTGGGATCTCTCTGAGAAACTGAAAGAAAAAGAGCACAAGCATTCATTAGAGAAGGAGAACAGCTGTCACTATGCCTAGGTTATTTTCATTTCATAGATGGAAATATATCAGCTTGGGGGTTTTTTTGCTTATTTTTGTCTGTGCAAGACCATTCAACAGTTACGTTTGTAGAAACATATTTTCAAATAAACGAAGAATATTGATATTTGGCAATTCCTTCTTGATTGTTTTCACAAAAGACATAAGTTCAGGAAAACAAAATTGGTTTAGTGCCTGTTGTGAAATATCCTTCCCCTTTGAAAAAGTTTCAACCAGTCCCATCATTCAAGATTTTAATGGAGTATCCTGGAAAGACAATAACATTAACAGAAAAGAAAAAGATTCCTTTACCAGTCACAGTTCTGTCTGCAATGATGATTTCATCAAGGTAAAATGACCCAGAGGTTTCCTTTTGCAGCACAGGGCTCGGCAAGTCTATCTGATGCACAAACACTGGGGAATTGGCAGGGAGGTCCTGGAGAAGTGTGGAGAGATTCACACACCCCTTCCAGAGGTCAGTGCACGTAAATGTCCAGCTAGAAGACACCAAGGTTGTGTAAGCTCTCTTTTGCTGTGAGGTAGTGGCAATAACTGACTTTTGAGGTGCTTTGTGAAGCTTCCAGGTAACATCAGGTACTGCTGTTATTACTACTGTTATTTACTCACACACAAGCTGAATGGCTTGTGAGTACTCTCCGCAGGTCTCCCCATAGTGAGAAACAAAGCTTTAGATCTCTTCTTAGATGTCCTCCTCTGCATCACAAGAGTGGGCTGTGGGAATGACTACCACCGCTCCATTTTAAGCAAAACACTACAATAGCGTTAGTGACCTCAATGCGGGTCAATCCAGCGTTCAGGCCCCTTGGGAATACCAGATGATAGCTCAAGGCTCCCAACTCTTTCCACCATGTAGTACTTTAATCCCAATCCCTTCTCCAACTTCCAGGCATGCACTCAACCCCCTCATATGACCTAACAGATACTCAAGCTGATGCTTCACTTCCCGAAGTTCTTCAGACACTCTTGATTTTTTAAGTCTACCTGCCCCAAGCTTTACATCTAACTTCAAATGTTTTCTACCCATGTAATTCTAAGTAAATACAGAAAATCAAAGACTACACCAATTTTCATAACTTTGTGTACCAATGATCTCATGAGCTTCCTGGAAAAAAACAACACCAAAACAAAACACAACTTATGTCTCTATCTCACTCCAGAAAATCCACTGACTGTTGCCAAAGAAACTGGGAAATTAATGTCCTCAGAACCCCTCTGGTGTGTTTACCTGAGACAGAACAACCTCTTCATCTGTGCATTACTAAGGTGAGATAGTGCATATAACAAGAAATGTGCAAATTTACTCAGTAAATCCTCAAAAAGGAGGGAAGCATGTTCCAGGAATTTTTTTTCCTCTGCAGGGACAGAGCCTGAGGTGTCATCTTACCCCAACTGACTATTTGTTCCTATACAAATAAGAACTTCTCTCAGTTTTCCTAGTCCAGCTTCTTATTATGGAAAGTGTAATCTCTGGAAGCTATAAGTGTCTGGATACCTTTTAGACTCAGTTTCATTGAAATTCCATAGGCAGGTGAGGTTCCTCTTCACTGAACATAAAGAGACATTGGTGTAGGACACCAAGATATGAAGGGTATTGCTCATATGGCCTTTATGTGCAAAACACACCTGCAAAACAGGCAACAAAATTTTTGCAAATCAAACCACAGGTAATTTATATGTAATGTCTCTAGAATACACCATATTCTGTTTCAATCTCAATTTAACATTAGCTGGGAAACATGTTGTTCAAGGTCAGCAATAAAGCCCACCGCTTAAGACCAAATTGCTTTGAATAGCACCTATAGAAGACAGCGCATGGCATCCAGGTGACCTGTGTGTCACCATATATTGTGAAACTGACCCCTTGGGCTTCAGTGAGGTTTTGGGGCAAAACGCAGCTGGGAATTACCAATGGGGATTTCAAGTATCTAGAAGGAAAGAAAGGAGATTGGAGGAGTTGGCTTGATTTACGGGGTGCAAGGTTTGGGATGGGTGTCAGGTGGGGAAACAGGACGTGAAGAGGTCTGTGAAGGGGAACTGGAAGGAGTCTGGAAGGACTGCAGGAGGCTTTGGGCATGAGTCGTTCCCTCCCGTCTCCTTCCTTTCAACCTCCAACTATTTGCCTTCCCTCAGGTGGCAAAGAAAGGGTGGCAGAGTTGAAATCAAGACCTTATTCCTATTAAAAGTAGATGTAGAAGATTAGCAGAAAAGTGAGCGAGAGTGGACCCCCAGAAAACAAGAGGTTTTTTCCTTTTGTCAAGAAGCAGTCATCCCTGCATCTTCCATCTTTTCCCAGCACCATCCCATCTTTTCCTTTCCCTCAGCAAGGGTTGCTTCCCCAGGAGCAGATAGAAGTCAGGGGTGTTAAACAATATCTGCATCTCAGGGATCTCAAACTATCCACCCAGTCAATAAAAGACACTCTGCTCTCTCCACAAGCACAGCTCAAAGACAGGATCCTTTGTGGATTTGGGGGAAGTCTAAGCAGACCAGATGATTTTACGTTGCTGATTGGGCTCTGAGTATTCAGTTCCCAGTGCAACTTACTCATCAAGAGCATCCACTTACATGTGTGTATTCATTAAGATCATATCTTGGTAGAGTTGATAAGGAAGTTTTCACCAGCTGGCTTGGTCTGTGAACACTGAACCTCCCACAGAAAGGTTCTGTTCTACTGGTGATGTGTCCTGTGGTAATGGCATCCTTCATATCTGACACAGACAAAAAAAACAAGAGGGGATAAGAGGCTTCATAGTGATTCAGAAGACATGAGTATGGTCAAGAGATTCATGAAAATACAGGAAGTGGATATCCAAAATTTTGTCAAACAGTCCTACTCTTAAGTATTCTCCTGCCCAGATAAAAGGTGAACATCTGCAGGGCAATTGTTCCCCAGCTTAAGAGTGCTGAAGGACAGGAGGAGGGACCATTAGATTACTGTTCTGACCATAAAACCTCATGGCAAATAACAGTCTTTAACGATATAGGGTATGTTTGACCAAATCCATCATTCCTTTCCAGAAAACACTCAGGCAAAGCTGGAAATTGTATAAAACAACAGTGAATCCACCTTCCCCTTTAGGATGTTTGTTCCATTTAGTCTATCAACGATGCTGCTGAAAAACAGCTAGGATTTCTTTTCTTCCTAGTACATGAAAAATTTTCTTCTGTCACTACATACCGACAATTCACCTTTTCTTCCAGTAGGAGAAATAAAGCCTGCAAAATGAAGTTAATAGCGGAGTATATAAAAAAAAAAAAAAACGTCGAAAGGAGGTAGCTGTGGTTCTTTGCACAAAGAGTGTTGGACCTGTTGAAATCTTCACTGGAAGAAATTATGAATGTAGCAGTTTAGCTGTGTTCAGGGGGAGATTATGTAAATACAGGGAAGCAAGAGTCACTGAAGGTAATTAAATTAAAAAACATATTACATTCAAGGAATTAAGCTGAAAATATTTCATATTTGGAGATAATGAATGATTTATTATACATAATAATCCAGTATTTGCTCTTCCCTGGGCATCTATGTTGGTTTCTGCTGAAGACAGGACACTGGACTAGATGGACCCTAGGTCTGAATGTGTGGGGCTGTTCTTTCATTTTCCGGGCATCCACTCACCACAGTTTCACCATTGTTCTGCTGTCTTTTAACGTTATCTACCTTTTACAACCATCAATAAAAATTCAAGTTGTCCTTTGTTCTATTTGTTACACATCAATTTTTATTCCCACTGTTGAACTATCATTGGCTTTTAGCTCAAGTTTTTATCTTTTTTTATTGGTAGAATTGTAGATTTGGTATCCCATTAAGAATGTCCAGTTGCTTTTTTCATTTTTCTGCATAAAGCTTCCCTCCCTCCCCAGTTAAAATTAATTAATTGCTTTCCTCTGCTTGGAGGAATCAGTCATCAAGTAGACATATTACTGACTGGGACCTGTTATCTCTCTCCATACCGAATACAAGAATGTGATAGGAGGTCTCTAGGCAATCATCTACTTTTTGGCACAGGGTAAGTATACTATTATTGCGTCAGATATAGAATCATAGAATGGTTTGGGTTGGAAGGGACCTTTCAAGGTCATCCAGCCAACCCCCTGCCATGGGCAGGGACATCTTCAATCAGATCAGGTTGCTCAGAGTCCCATCCAATCTGACCTTGAATGTTTCCAGAGATGGGGCATCTACAACCTCTCTGGGCAACCTATGCCAGCGTTATTGGAGTTGCTTTCTACTAGAGTAGCTTTCTGATGTGCACAATACCTTCAATGTTAGAAAACTATTATTGATAACTTGGGGATTTTTACAAAAACAACTGATGTTTTACACCTTGCCTGACCACTCAAGTAAACCACAGATATTTGCACTGTTTCACTTTCAGTCATCAAGACACACTGAAGGTAAAGACCTTCAGAGTCAGAATCAGCTATTTCCACAGCCTGAGCTGTAGCTACAGGCTACACCAGATTTTCTTCCCCAGCAGATACACTGAAACATGAATAATTTCGAATGCCCTAGAACTTGCATTTTTTGTCTCTACTCCTAACATTTCTAACAACAGCAATATATCACCTGCTTTGATAAGTGTGCTGCAGTATGACTGAGTCATACAACACATTACAGAAAAAATCTCTTATTATTATATTAATCATGTTGGTTTTAATGTTAGTTCTATAAACTCCCCCATCAGAATACATACAAATAATGAACAGCTGAGAAACACAAATGTATGTACTTAAACCCATTAAAAGTGTAAATTTTCTATCATTAAAAATTTAAAGTACATTCATTTCATAAAAGAAAATCAACTCTCACAGTAAATACTGCTAATTTGTCACAGAAGATCAGTACCTTCTTTCTCAAAGCCATTGCGGAAAAGGATTTTAGCAGAAGTTGGCTCAGTTTCACATCCTGTTGAAAGAAGTTCCTCTATTGCTGTTTGCACCTTTAAAAAATATAAGAAACTGAAAAGCAGTCATCGTACAATGGTTTCTGGATCATTTCAGCAGAGAGCTTCAATACACACATCATCACTACATTTTTTATCAGCTAGGCACCGGTGGCAAGGCAGCTCTGAACAAGCAGTTCGCCAAATGGTAGAGAATAAAAATTCAGCTCAACACAGAGTGTAAACTTCCACGTCTGATACCCTTCAGGGGTGTGAGACATCCTTTAGGTGTCAGCAGCCTCCTCAGAAAGGTGTAGATTTCTTATGTGAGCTATATCACAGTCTGAGTATCTGCATGCCCCTCCAGGCTCCACCAGCTGTGTTGACTAGATGTCTAATGACTATCATGGAGCTGTCACCCAAGGTAGTTTTAACAAAGACCAACTGCCACATGAAGAGACTATGGGATTTTGAAGAAACCAGATCAGAGCTCCTGTCTAAAGCAAGAGCCATACACTACACATCTGGTCATAGAGGAGAAGTCCAAGGATCTGGTATCTGAAGATACCATAAACTTCATTGTAGACATGACAGGCCAAGATCAGATGCTGTGATACGCTTAGAATATACCTGGGAGTCAACCCCCCAGAAAATCCCACTGTGAGACACTCCCAGTAACAAAAGTCATCCCTACATCATGTAAAATTTATCTTAGTTTCTGGGCCAAGTGCTTAACTGCTGTCAAGTACCAGAGCTCCATCAAATACACTCCAGCAGAGGACTGGGTGTCTGCATTTAATGACACCTACCTGGAGAGCCGTAGCATTTGTGGGAATCGTTCTACGCAACATGTTATTCCATGAGATACTGAAACACCCTGTACCAGACACAGTCAACATCTGGCAAGCAAAGAAGCAAATAAATAGATGAAAACAGATACAAACTGCATGAGACGCACCAACTTCAAACCTGGTGTCTTCTATTGAGGAGGATTTTACAGCCAGCATTTTGCCTTTTTAAGCCTCTGTAAATCGAGTCCCTTCAGCTTCTCTTAGACTGCTCTTGTCCTCCACGGTCTCTCCTGACACAAGCCTTGGGCTCCTGTTCTTAGATTAACGGGAACACAAGGGATACACAGCCTGTGCAGACACCCTGACAGCCACAAATGGTCCCTAAAGTTCCTGACCTACAGCTGTGGGAGTTAACCACCAGGAAAAACTTCCCTAATCGCTGAGCACTTCAACAAGCTCAAAGTTTCTATCATCTAATTGCAACACAGGTTGACCAGATAACACACTCTGAGTGTGCTGTCACTAAGGAGGGGAAATAAAAACTATCCCAAGCCTGTATTAATTAGCATTAGTTAACAAGGTGAGGCATTAGTGAGTTAGATAAAACCTGAGGGGAGTCAGCATTGTGTACACTAACATGAGCAGATTATAACGCAATCACAGGGTTTACATACGCCCACCAATGTGTGTAAAACCCATGAACACCTTCAGCTCATGATACTATTCTTATGAACTATTGCAACAGGTTAAAAATAAGACGGGAACGTACTTTCATGTCTAGCACCAACAAAGCCTTTACAATTAGGATTTGCTGCCATCTGTATCAACGGAATCAGGGCTAGTCCAGCTTCCAGGGCCAAACACACAGCACTGACCTGCACTTCTGGAAGATGCGAGGCGTGAGCCCGAATTTCATGTCTCTCGATGTAGTAGTTGTTCACCACGTGGGGATTCAGCCACGTGTTATGTATCTGGACTCCAACTCTCATTCCATTGCTAGGTGCCTTTCCATGATGCAGTGCTTCCAGGTAGTACCTCGAACCAGCAGTTAGCTGAAATTTCTGGGATTTTGGCCGCCAGTGCTCACTCCAATTCTTCACCCAGTTCTCAGACCACTCCGAATTGCCAGTAGGGAGAGAAGCTATTCTCACCTGTGTCCAGAGCAACCAAATCAATCAGTTACAGACACATTTCTCCATCCCCAAAAGGCACCTTGTCCAATACCACAGCTCCAAAAAAACAGACTTGTGCTTACAGATGACAGCAGTGGGTTGATGGTTGACACATTCCTTCCTATTCTACAGGAAATAGCCATCATCTCAAAGAGCTTTGGTTTACGGTTCAATACCATAAAGAAGATAATTCTTATGGTTGACCCTAGCCCTAATAAGAGTTTCCCATGCAACTTTTCACGGATGACTTCAGCTCTACATCTCATGTCCTCCAAATACAAAAGGAAGAACTATGTCTATAACCTTCTGAGATGTAGCATGTTACTATTAGCAAGACTAGTAATGCTACATTTTTTTTTATAGATAAGCCGCCTCTTCTGTTTTTTCTAGCCCTCTTCAGTTACTACGCTTAAGAATAGCCCAGAGAAACAGATCACTTTAATTTATAGCATCTTCTCAGCTTTACAAAGGGGAGGATCAATGTTTTCAGAGGGCAAAATTTCAACAGGCAAAAAAGGAGGTAAACTGAGGAAGTCAGACAGCAAGCCTGCAGGTCCCCTTGCACAGATTGTTAGTGATGGTGATGTGCTCAACTAACAAAAACGTCTTCTGGAAAAGACATTCAAAGACTGTGGTTGCAAGAGCAAGCTTTTCATGAGCTGAACAGCTTCTCGAGCCAATGTAAAACATCAAATATAATCATTCAGATTTCACTCTACAACAGATTCATAACAAGGTCCAATGAGTCAATTCAGACTGGGGAAATTCCCACTTGTTATGACCTTAACTAAAATTATTTCCTATCCTGATCTCATTTTTTCTCTGCCAAGAGTAATACCTTATGTTCTGGATCTTGGGACAAACTTAAGTAGAGAGACACCTGACCATCTGCCTGAATCCAGAAGGTGTAATTGTTGGTCTGAGGAGCCACAAAAAATCCACGAAGCCTAGAGCTAAGCAAAAGTAGAACATTTATAACATACAAAAGAGTTACTGCAAAAACCACCCTGCCCCATACCCCACCTTCACAGGTACACTGAGTAACAAGGAAAGACTGTAAGACCAAGTTATAACAAAAAAAAACTCAGAGATTTTAAAACTGAAGGAACCTCAAAATGACCCATCTTCATATTAAATGTCATTTATACTTTAAAAAAGCTTTGAAAAATAATAAAAAACAACTCCATGAAAATAAATATGGTTTTCTTGTTGATCACTTTTTTGTATATTTCTTCTCAAGCAAATTCTTAACCCTGAATAGGCAGGAAAAGGCTCAAAATCACAGACAAGATTAACTGATAAAAACAGAGGAATGATAGAAAAATTAAAACATTCATACATATTGCATATCTTTTCAAGGGTGTATCTGAAGAGGTAACAGATACCAACTTGTTTAAGATATTTCCGCAGTTTGGGACAAATCAGTTTATTTCAATTAACTCCACCTGCGCTGCAGCTGCCAACATCAGCTGAGGATCTGGCCCTCCACATCTGGCCTGAGCTCCAGCTCAAGACAGCCTCTAACGGGGCTCATTGTACCCCCGCAACAATTTCTTTTATGGTATTTCAACACATCTAGGCCAGGTAGAGCAGAAATACTGAGTGAAAGCAAAAGTAGGAAAAATAAAACACTTCACTGCATATTTTGAGCTTCAGAAGGACCTTGGAGCAGAGGGTTTGCTTTGATTTGTAGGAGCTATGCAGTAAGGCTCTGCTATAAGAAGCTGTCAGGCGTTATTGCTACACCTTACACTGCTAAAGGTGATTGCCATGGCTTCATCTCTTTTTAAGATCACTGAGTACCTGAAGGACTCCTTTGACCCAGACAGGAATCTTACTGGGGAACTAGCATTAGGTACGAACTGCCATCTATATCCAGGACCTGCTTCTGTCAGATCAGAGGCGTCATCCCAAACTTCAAAGAGAAGCCCCCTGTTTCCTAGAAAGTTAAAACAAAAGTGTTCTCAGTAGCAGCCAACAAAAATCCCAGAGCACATGCTAGAATCAGTGGTGTAAGGAGGCAGGCCAAAACAGAAAATCTGAATAACAAATTGGCTCTGTTTGTGGGTCTGTTTTGCAGTCCAAAGAGAACACACACCTTGCTTTAGGGAATTTGTTCTGCCTTGAAATCTTCCACCAGAAAGAACAAAAATCTGCAGAGAGCAGAGCATCCAACCAAGCTCGTATGTCTGCTCGTACCGGAACAGGTAGTGAGATGACCCACAGTCAGTGAGCTAAGCTTCATTTTATGCACAATGCTCCACTCAAGCATATCCCCAGAAGCCTCTGCAGTAGCTCTAGTTCAGCTATCGTTCCTCTAAATATTATCCATACTTTTTTCCCTTCATTTTCCACAGCCCTACACACCAGGCTGACCTTCCTCTCACCATTGCTCACCTCCAAGTGGTGGCCAGAGCTCTCCACTTTGCTCTTCCTCACTATAGAATCACAGAACGGTTTGGGTGGGAAGGGACCTTTAAAGGCCATCCAGTCCAAACCCCTGCCATGGTCAGGGACATCTTCAACCAGATCAGATTGCTCAGATTGTCCAACCTGACCTTGAATGTTTCCAGGGATGGGGCATTGACCATCTCTCTGGGCAACCTGTGCCAGTGCCTCAGCACCTGCATCATAAAAAAATGTCTTCCTTATATCTAGTCTGCATCTACTCTCTTTTAGTTTAGGGCCATTGCCCCTTGTCCTGTCACTCCATGACCTTGTAAAAAGTCCCTCCCCAGCTTTCTTATAGCCCCTTTAGGTACAGGAGGGCTGCTCTAAGGTCTCCCTGGAGCCTTCCCTTCTCCAGGCTGAACAACCCCAACTCTTTCAGCCTGTCCTCACAGCAGAGGTGCTCCAGCCCTCTCATGGCCCTCCTCCTTGTCAAACACAGGAGAAACTCCCTTGATGTTGAAGCAGACAGTGTTTTGGAAATTCCTATTTCTTGATGACATTCATCACCAAACAATTTCTGCCCTCCATTTCCATGTGTGTTTGCTTGTTTGGACCTTCAGTTATTTGAATATCGTACCTGGCTGGGGGGCACCAAGCTTCCTGCCCTTGCCGACAGGCTCAGTAGTGCATCTGATTTGTTGGGGAGAGATGTGCTTGACTTTACAAGGAACACCTGGCAGCAGGAAAAGGAGACAAACGTGCTGTGTGAGCCTCAGAAACACAGCTGAGCTGCAGCATAAACCCATCTTCTTTCCAAAAGAGGTCAACACTTTGCTAAAAGCCTGGGCTTTTACTAGCAAGCAAGCAAAACAGTTCATGCCCACAGTCAGAATAACTGAACCTTCCTGACGGTGAGTCCTACGACTCCCACACTGGTATCTATGAACATCAGTTGGGTTTTGTGGTCAGGGTCATGACCACTGTATTGAAAAAAATATATATATTTCACATGTTTCTCCTCCTACCTGCAGCAGTGACCTGCAGCGGCTCCTCAAAGAAATCACCCGTGATAGTGAGATCAGTGCCTCCTCCGAGACTCCCACTGGCTGGGAACACAGAGGCTATCTCTGCAGAGGAAGGAAAAGAGGAATCTGAAAGCAAACGTTGGAAAGGTTAATCCCAGCCCTATTTCTGTTACAGCCAGCAGTGCACTTGCACTGTTTCCAGCCAGAGCAGGCTCCTGTGAATGAAACATGCATCTCACTGATCCTTCACAGGGCTTTTGGCAGCCACTGGGATTACACCAGGAATGAACAACATGGATAACTTGGCTGCATAACAGGAGAAACACAGTAATGCTTGGCTGCATCTGTCACGTTCAGATTGCAAACTGGTATATTCTGTGCTATCGAGGAGCTCTGCAAATAAAGGTGGAATTAAAACTGGTTTAATCCTTTTGACCTTCTCTGACTTGCTTCTCAATTTAGCCTATAGGTTTAGATGTTACCACGCTTTCCAGTCGTCCCTTAGGCTTCAGAGACAAATGGAGGGAGCTGAACACCTCTGAACACATCTGAGTGTTCACATCACAACCACGAGAATCTTTCAGGATTTTCTCTCTGTTACAGTCATGCCCTCTCAAACTGGAAACCTATTTTTCTCTTTGATGACATTTACTCACTTTGCACTCAGTTGTCCTAGTTTAACCATCCAATTGTACTGGTATAGCTCTTTTAAAAAGACTAACAAAAAAAGATGAGGGACGTAGGTCTATATCTGCATTTTTTTTGTTAATTCTTCTGGTATTTAAAGTTTACTTTTACAATATTGACTGCTGGCTAGCATAGTACAGTCTACTGGATAGATTTGGCAGATCTTGTTTCTGCTGGTGCTTTGCCAATAGGCAACTTCACGCAGGGTTATTTCATTTTACTATGCCTTAATTTGTAAATAAGGACATAAAATTACCCTCCTTTACAAAGTGTTTTGGATTCATAGGCAAAACCAGTTATATGTCATAAGCAAGATACAAGACACGAACACGTATTTGCTACTTTAAAAAAAAAAAAAGCTTTTATCACGTCTTGAACCAAACTTCTCAGATACAGCCCATAAGGAACCTTCATTACATTAATTTCAGCCAACTTAAAGGCAAAAACTTGATGGGACCTTGCTGGGGACTGTGCAGGTGAACCAAGTGGCATTTCAGCTTTATGCAAGCTCTGACTAAGGTCAAAGCAAAGGCTGCCCAGTGCTCTGCAGTCTCCGATCCCCTACTGCTTTGCCTGTTGGGCATATGACTTTTCTGAATCTTGGGCACTGTCTGCCCATGACCATAACCTTGAGCTCATAACTCAGGATTTTATTGTCTCCTGTCTACAATATAGCTGGAAAGGGCATACGGAGGTTATTGTTGTTAATGTACGTTAATTTATTTTTTTTTTAAAACTAATGGTGAAGTAACCTGTCATTCACCATTTATCCAGAACTCAATTCTTGGACTGGTTGTCTCCTGTCTACAATATCGCTGGAAAGGTCATACGGAGGTTATTGTTGTTAATGTACGTTAATTTATTTTTTTTTTTTAAACTAATGGTGAAGTAACTTGTCATTCACCATTTATCCAGAACTCAATTCTTGGACTGGCTGACCATCACCTCCTCCTTGTGGGATCTAACTCATCCTAAGGTCTGCATTTCTAAAAATCTCAACCTTATCAAATACAGTGTGATTTAATGGGGAAAGGTTTCTCTAGATGCAACATCTCAGGTCTACAACTGATCTGATAGGAAAAGGAACAATGATGAAGCAACATCATCCCAAACCCTGGCATACTGCTGTTCTCTGGCTGACTGTCTCAGGTTAGGCTGTCCAAAATAGACTTCAAACATATAACTGTCTGAGAGGAACACTAACTCACTGGGGATGTAGGCCACAACCCATGGCAGCACACCCAGCCTTAGCAGATAAATCTGACAGTTTTGAAATTTTTGATCTGCAGCTTTTTGTGTAGTCAAACCCATACCAGAGGAGTGGCACACCCAAAATAAGGACACATCAGGATTACATCCCTGGGAAGACAACAGCTAGAGGTCTTGTTTTAGACCACACTGGGACTGCCAAAAGACAGAGCAGCCCGTGAGGTGGATCAGTGGTATACCTGAATGCGTTTGATACAAGAAAAGCTCCTGTTTGGCACTGATCAGCCAAGCACCTTTGTGTACTGCTGACCTGCAAGAAAGAGAAAATGCCTAAGAGATCCTTGGTCATTTAAGTTAAAGTAGACCTTCTTTTGGCAGGGCTGGACACTTGCTCTCCAGAAGAACAATGGAACATTGCTACAGCGACCAACACCACCTTTCACTAGATCATTGAGGCATTGATTCAAGAAGCTCCATTACATGCCTGAAATTCTTTATTAGAAGTACTGTCCCATTGTAAAATACAATTTTGACACTGTGAAAACCCATTTTCACCTCCTTTTATGGCTGTTTTTTTTCCCATTTGGATGAAGAGTTAAAAGCAAGGTGAAAAGATTTTATTCAGCTAGGTTTAACAGATAACTTATGCTTTGGACACTGAGACTAAAATATTAAAACTCCAAAGAGGAGACAGTTTGGGGAAGAACATTCTCCCTTTTCATTCCACATCTCATTATAGTCTTCTCAAGATAGTAAAGCCTCACTTCTAAGCAACAAAACACAAGATTCAGTAAAAAGTCATGTAATTATCCTGGACTCAAATGCAGCTCTGTCCCCATGCAAAACCACAGAAAAAAAGACAGAAAAAGATTCTTTTACTCACTTTCCTTTGTTAAACACAGAGAAGCTAACATTGTGGGACCCTGGAGGAGAGAAAAGTAATATGTTTTATGGCAGAAGCATGTAGGGCTCCATGAAGAATGCATCCTACCAAACCTTGTCCAGGTGTCTTGGTCCTAATTCTCCTCTTCCTTACACTTTCATTACAACAGTATAACTG
>NW_009604392.1:38885-68752 GCF_000690535.1 Cariama cristata | reverse complement strand
GGTGCGTGTGTAGGAACTGAACCAAATATCAACTTAGAACCTCAGTTCATAGGTAGACACTAACGAAAACCCCTGATATTTCCCCCTTTTCACCAACCTATATGGTTCCCTTCCACCCTGCACTGCAGCGTCCCCAGTCCATCTTCTGTCTGAATAGGGTAGCTGTGGAGAGACAAAGAACTTTGCTGAGCCTTGGGAGCAAAAAGAGCAAAATACAGGGAGAATCATCTAACTGAGAAAATATGTGGGCTTATATATCTAAGCTAGTCACCCTTGGCTCCCTTTAGAAACAAGGGAGAAAAACAGGTGAGATGGGAGAGGACCAACCCATCTCCCCACTGATGATCAAGAGTTCAGCAGCTCAGGAGGATGCCTTCCAGCAACACACAGTGCTCTAGCTTGGCCTCTTTATTCCAGAAGTTGATCCTGTGGGTGACCTTCAGAAACCCCGTTTGAAATAAAAGCTGAGCAGAGACAAATCTGGGCACAGGGTGAGGGTAAACAGGAGGACAAAATTGTTTCACCTCTACTTGCCCCTGTGCATGTCCCTAATCCTTAAGAAGCAGGTAGCAATTAAACCAGATATGCTGGCATTACATCAACCTTCTGGAGCCATGGCATGACACAAGTCCCATCAACAACTCATACTGGCATTTAGGTCCCCTTCCTGGGAGCCAGGAGGAATTTTACAGTGCAATAAGAGGGTCCACTGAGGACCTCAGGAACCTTAACACTGACTTCTGTAGAAGTAGGTTTTTCCCCTGGTTCTCTGTAAAAGGAGCCTCCCACTTTTTCAGGGCTCACATGCACTGTAAGAAGTGCACCATTCATAGAAGAAACACTGCTGCACAGCCCATGGCTTTTTCTGTAATTCAACAGGGTGCAAGAGTCAATAGCCTGAAATATGTCCTGCAACTTACGGAAGACAAGGATACATTAATATCAATAAATGAGCAGTGCCAGGACCCAGGCACCAGAGCCTGTCTGCCTATGTTGTTAAATTTTTAGAGTGCTGCTTGCACAGTTTCTGCTCAGGTCAGCTAATACATCTTTCTAATTGGTGTCTACCTATGACTGAAGACAATGCATTGACCAGGGTCAATAGGTAGCTTGGAAATGGATACCCTGCTTTGGAGTCTAAAGAGTTGAACAGAACGGATGTGGCCATGGTACAGCATACCATCTCCAGGTCAGAGAACAGCTCCTGGCCCTGCCTGGTTACAGCTAGAGCCACAGAGAGCCAGGAACCCTCATCTACCCATCACAGACAACATGGTCAACTCCCCATGGTCTCTCTCCACCTTAACCTGAAGCAGACGAGCTTCTCCAAAAGCCAAGAAAATTTTTTGTGCACAAACTGTGCTGAGCCCTTGCACCCACACAAACCAAAGGTAAGTCAAGAACTGACATGCTTCCAGCTCGCCTGTCAGCAAAAGAGCAGAGACTGGTCCATCCATCTCCTTCCGCCATAAGGATAGCTGGCCTAGGCAAAAAATAAACAGGAAAGATGAGATATGATGCAACATAGAGCTTTGCAGATGAAAACCTAGTCCTGTTAAAATCGGCAGCCAATATTTTCAAATGTGACAGGAATTTCCCCTTACTTGTATCTAGCATTTATTAACCTTCCAGAAAACTGGACAAGCCCTTATCTCTTATCTTTTCACCTGCAACATGTATCCCCCAAATACTACAAGAACTGCACCTCTGTAAACATCATGGCAGGATCATCTTCGAGACACCCATGCCAGCTCTGAATGACCTGATACCTGCTCCCTGCAGGGAAGGGTTGGAGTCTGAGCTCCAGGAGGACTATACTCACCCTTACCTTCCAGGTGTCCCATGCCAGCTCTGAATGACCTGATACCTCCTCCCTGCAGGGAAGGGTTGGCAGTCTGAGCTCCAGGAGGACTATACCCACCCTTACCTTCCAGGTGCATCAGGCAGCACAAGTACAGCATCACGCTTGTACAGCCATACTCTTTCAAGATGCAGCTCAGTCACTTCTTTATTTCAGTGAGGAAAAAACACTACAAACAACCTCTGCTAGAAATCATCCGAGCTTCTCATAGCAAATTCAAGTATTCCCACCTTAAAGAGCCAATATGGCAAGGGGCAAATTCCAGTGGAGAGGAGGAATCAGGTGGGAGCAATAAATTCAGAGTAATTAGCATAAAAGACAAAAGTTGGCAGTGATTCTTTGAGAATGAACAGGTAATTAAGGAAAATATGTAATTAAAATCCGTAATGCAAACATTTTGCTATGACCCATACTTCAGAGTGTAATTTTATGAGGTTTTAATAAAAAAGTTTGCTTTTATTAATACAACTTGCTGATATTGAGATACCTTTCCTTTTAAAGATGAATAGAAAAAAAATTCAGTGCTTCAAAATTTTTGGTTTGGCATCACTGGACTATTGCATCCCATACAAGCATGGAAAAGGTGTGCAGAACACACTGGAAAGTATAAAAACCATTCTCTCTTTTGCTCCAAATGCTGAATCAGTGTTACTGAGTGACAGACTGCTCTGGTCAAGTCCAAGTCCCCACCTGCTACGTATTTACTAACACACCAAAAATGGGCAAAGTATTCCCGTGAAGCTACAATGTGAACCTGTCTGGTATGCTAAGGCCATTTCCTTTTTGTTAACAGTGAGGTTAAGCTGTAAATGAGTAATCTCGCAATGGAGCATGCAGGCATGCCCAACCTGCAGTCAGACAGATCAGCCTTTCTTTCCACTGTTCAAAGGTTTCACAGTTCCACTTGAGGCAGGTAAAACAGTAATTAATATCGAACAAAGGATGCCAATGTACATCCAGTGAGCAAAAATGCAGGGCTGATAAATGGGTGCAGCTGGTATGGCAGGAATCTGCACTGGACTTTCATTCACACTAGCAGAGAATTTAGTTACTTAGCAAGGGATACTTTCATTCAGCCTGAGAAGGAGTTAAAAAGCATCTAGTGGTCAAATATCTGCTGCTGTAATTAAAACTTGTAACTGCTGAGAATACGCACCTTCCCTGGTTCCTGAAATGATCCTTAAAATGTCAGCACAGTAACTGTATATTAATAGTTTATCTTTAAAATATTCACCTGGACTTAGTTCTTCACTGCTATTGACACAAGTGCAAGGAAATCATAATTCAGTAGTAACTGAAAACACTTGAATACATATGGAAATACATATGACAGATGGCAGGTCAGTGTTCATGCTCATTTTGGATTCACTGTGCTTCAAGTGCTGCTAGTCTGAAGTAAATTTTTTAAATCTACCTCCTTTGCTCTGCTGTGTGTAACCATAGAAGCAGCAGAAAATAAAAACCAAACCTTCCTTGAGATCAAGGAAGTGACCAGGGACGGTTTAAAACAGTGAACAACAAAGCCTTTTGTCTCAAAAGGCTTCTGCTTTGTCTTCTGACTCACCAGAGCATCTGTTTCAAACTAATAGTTTTTCTAAAAATGCAAATAGAAGGGAAAATTTATTTAACTTTTAGATCCTGACATTATTTTAATTAGTTAAATTTTAATTTGCTAGCCAAAATAAAATCTACAGCAACCAGACGCAATTACAGTACAATTCACACTGAGCTGTGATTGACTGTGCTGCCAGTAAACAAACCAACTAGCTTAATGGACCAGTTGCAATTAGATTAACAAAGTTTGCTGGAGCCCAACTCATGAGCTGCAATAAACCACAAAGGAAGTAAATGGCAGTTCTGGGCCAACTGGTTGCAATTTATTGCTGTCAAGGAGGTTGATGGAAGAAATACCAATTTACAGGGACTGGGTCAGATAGCAGTCTATATATAATTACCCATCAATATAATCCACATTGAAGTCCAGGGTCTCATATCTTCCAGCAATTGTCTTCCCATAAATCTCTATTAAATTTCCTGTTTAAAAGGAAATGGAAAACAAAGGGAGTCTTTTAAAAGCAGAGAATTTATTTGCAGATTTTGTGAGCCGAACAAAAGAAATTCTTGGTCTTTGCAAATTTTGCAGAGAGCTGCCTAACTGGCTGCACTGATGGCTCCTCTTAGCTTCTTCAGCTTCTACCATAGTTCAAGGTGACTTTGCACTTAATTAACTTTTCCCAAAACACAAGTCTTTGCTTCCCTCAAAGTCCATTCTTGATTTTTTAGCAGATCTCTAGTATTTGTACTGAGAAGATATTTTCCTCAACTCTTTTGTTAACTAAACCCCACATTCTAGCCAAATTCCACTGTAGAACCTCATGAGGCCACCAAAATGACATCGTTTGTACCCTAGACAGCGTCAAGGTCTAAAAAAGGACCTCAGCATTTACGTGGCCAGCTGAATCACTCCCAGCACTCCCTTGACCACAGCTTGGTTCAGTTGTCTTAAATCATTTGAGGTACCATATCCTCCCACTGTGGCTCCAGAACGGAATGAATCTTCCTGGTCCTGTGTCATATCTACCTGCTCCTTCATGCTCCTTCATCTACCTGCTCCTTCATGCTCCAGGTCATCTCAAATAGCACTAGACACTTAGTGTTACTCTCATATTCTTCATTGATAATCTTTGAGGTCTCTTCCAACCATAATAATTCTATGATTCTATGACTACACTGGGAGGTCAAACGTCCAGCTAACACATAGAAACCTCCATACAGGCACCCTAAAGCAAGGCATGAGAATCTGGAGCTGAACTGCACCTGAAAAAAGTTGGAAATGAGGGATGGACTTAGATTTAGAAGCATCTATGTGATCTAATCATCCATGTGCCTCTCTGTACTCTTGAGAGATCAAAATGTTTTGATTAATCTTGACTTTGGAAATCAGCATTTCAATTTTCTCTAAAGCAGCCTGCAAATACAAACAGAATAGAAATAAGGTGGAAAAGTCTTCCATACACCAGTTAACTGTTCAGACCAAAACCATTGACAGTCCTCTCACGTAACCTTAAAGTTTGATCTAAAGCCCCATTAACCGAAAGGTCTGTATGGCATTACAATATCATCACCTAATAGCTAATTCTTCTTAAAACTATTACTAAATAGGGTCAGATGACTCAAGAATTGAGACTGGTTAGACCTATCCATCTGATGAACAACATTTCTCTACTCAGGCAGCGTTGGGCTACAGAAGCCAAGTACTAAATAACCTGGCCACTGTGCGTTACCAACTTCTCTTCTACCCAGTGCCACAGACTCTCTCCCCTTGTGCAAACCTATTTTCCTGTTCAGCATGAGCTTCGACATTAAGTTCTGGAGGTGCCCATTTTAATCCCCAGCAAGACAGATCCCTACTAAGGAGAAAGACAGTATGGAACATCAAATAATAATTAAAGTGGGCCGCAGTTTAAAGAAAGGTCGCGTACCTGGGATGCCAGATGGTGGACTAATTTGGTAAACCACAGGTGTCTGCGCAGCAGAGAACTGCAAAGAGAAATTTGTAGTTAAATGGCAGTCATTTTCGCAGCAGTCCAACAAGATCTGATTATGCATCGCTCACAACACAGTTGGCAACCGCATTTCAGAGACTCACACTTCAGATTTGATCTTTGAAGCAGAGTCCTGCTCTGAGAAGGGAGTAAATGCAAATATACCCTTCTTGCCCCCTCTGCTACATTCAGGGTAGGTCTTACTGCTTTGGTGCCCAAATTGTCCACTCTGGCTTGAGTCAATTCCAGAAGACATGGTTTAATACACTATAAAATTTCTAAGTCATGCATTATCTGAAGTTGAGATCTCCATTTTATCTTGCATTATGGCACCATTTTTCTTCCCAATAGTATACCCTTAAAACTATTAAAAACTTTAAAACTATTTCTACGTCACAGAAGTGAAATACTTCAGCTAGCCTTTAGCAGGCTTGTTGGGTACCCTAAAGCAGTGTAGCAAAGAAAATGCTTGTATTGGCCCGTCTTAACGAAGTATGATACATCAGAGGTGTCTTTGGGAAAGCTCTACCTTGGTCTCTGAGGGAAGAGCAAGGAAATATACTGAAAACCTGCTATAGGGTACTATTTTTGACTCAAACAGAGGCTAAGAAGGAGCAGAGTGCTTTGAAGCAAGCCTCTCAGAAGCTGAGGAACACACAGGAATGCTTTCCAAGTGGAGGAGCAAAGGCAAGATCATGCCATACCCTGGGCTGGAGCTGATGTGGAGAAAGAAGCCAAAAAGAGCATGAAAGCTAGGGCCACTAGCTGACACAAGTCTTCCGAGCTGTTCAGACTTGTTGCTGCCTGCAGTGGGCTTTTTTCAATCTAATGTGGAGGCAAAATTAATTTTTAATACACATAGCTCCCAGGTCCCAGTTCCAAAACAAAGAGACACATTGTGTTTTATTTAGCTTGGAATGTGCCTCATTAACAGCATCCCCTGGTGATTTTTCATCAACTCTCTAAGCTAGCTGAACCACCCAACGACTCTTCAGCTTTAATGTGCAATTTACTGAAAACACTGGGCTTTCTGGCTCGATACTCAGTTAGCACAGAGGTGGGATGTGACTTCCAAACACACCATGCCTCATCCTAAGCACACAGCCACGGTTAAGGATTCTGCTCTGCAAGAGATCCTGACACCATCATCATTAACTGGTCTGATACCTTCATACCCCACAACCTCCTGAGACAATGTGTTTTGACATTGAGAGCCAAAGGGAAAATACTGGTCTGGGGCAGGGGAGTAGCAAGCTCTCAAAATAACTGAGCAACAGATATGAAATCACAACTGAGATCTGAGCTTTCCGAATCTTGCTCATCTTAGTTGTGGAGAGCTGTCCTAGACCTGAAGAGATGTCCTTTCCTGGAACTGGTTGTGCCCATGGCAGCAATTCTTGCGCACGGTTACCTGTCAATGCAGACTGTTAGCTGCCACCCTGCAGCTGAGAGGGTAACACCAGAAGAAGCCAGCATAGGGTCTTCTGACTGTATGGTTTAAGTGCAGAGACAGATTAACTTGAACCCAGATTTTTGATTCAGAACGACTTCTTAGGTCATCTAGTCTATCCAGTGCCAGAGTGATGAGTACCTCTGTGCACCTAGTTGTAAGGGAGAGAAGAAGCATCCTACCTTCTTGTCCTGACACACAATCAGACATACAGCATATGAGAGATCATATTTCAACATATTCCCTGTGATACTATGTCTGAAGTTTGACTCCCTTCAATACATTGAATTCTTTATCATCATTTCTATACTTGCTTGGTGATTACCTTGAAAGTATAGTTTTCTTTCTCCACCTCAGTCAGGTTGTTGATCACATGTCCTTTAAAGGTCACCTCCACGTAGTACAAACCCTCCTGGGGTGAAGACCTAGATGGAAGAAAATGTGTTATATTATTTTTATACAGATTGGGTTTATTTTGTAGGAAATGTCAGGTCCTTCACAGGGTCTCTATTCTTAGCAGGTCTACTGAGGTTTCAATAGAGGAAATCTACACTGTGAACCCAAACGTTACACATATGAACCCAAACTCTAAAACTACAATTTAAAAGAACTGTTGAGACACAGCAAGAAATTACAGTTAAGTGCAGAAGGTGATATGACTACATCAGAACTCTATCCAAATCATATGTTAATGCAAAACACAGACATGTTCATTAGACATACTCAGACAATAATTGTTATTCATTAGTATTAAAATAACCCAGGGCTGCCTGGATCTACAGGGCATCTTGATCCTGGTTTGTAAATTAATGCTGCATCCTTAATGTGCACAGTTTCTCAGAACAGCATTCAGCAGAATTAACTCCCAGACAAATCATAGCAGCAAGAGATGGAAGAGCCCCATTAGGGACACTCTTACAGCCTCGAGACACCTCTAGCCTTCCAGTCAAACAACTTCTCTAAGGTTAGGACAGGATAGAAAACAGGGAGCTTAGATTGCCCAGCTGGTGATTGAAACCGTATTCGTTTCCTGCTCTACTCATAACCTCTATGACCTTGGACAGTTCAAGAACACCAAAAGCTGGTAAAATCCCCACCAAGATTTTCTTGGGAGTTTTGCATCCAAGAATTAGATGTCTACAAACCTTTGAAGATCTGAGTCTAGCTTCTCCAAGAAGCCTCACTCTGACTCTCATGCTAGGTAGCCTAGCGTTATTAAGTTGAAACAAGAATAAAAGCAACACAGCTTAGGAGCTGCTCAGGTGCAGGCACAGTAACAGTCAGAGGAATTCCTTCAACTCCCAAACTGCCTGTCAGACACTGAAAGAAAATGAGGATTCTACCAGACAAATGACAATGTCTCACCCACACTATGATCATAGATCATACCTTGTTCTGCATCTTATAGTGGCCAAGTCAAAATACAGAGGAGAGACATCACACGGCAACCTGGGCAGGTCTGGGTTGACCAGGGACACCTCCAGCTGGGACACGTTGGCTGAAGAAACATATTCTAGCTGGTGGGATGTTGAGCCTAAGTAATTAAAATCAATTAGAAGAGTGCTGTGAGGACAGGATCACTCACATTCAGTCACACATGACAAATATTTTTGAATGTGTAACCCAGCTTCTCTTTAGGAGCAATACTTAGAGCCCTTAATCAGGGTTTTTTAAATTATGTTTGTGTAATTTCATATGGTTGTGGTTTAACCTCAGCCAGCAACTAAGCACCATACAGCTGCTCACTCATTCCCACCCTGCCCTGGGACCGGAGAAAGAATTAGAAGGGTAAAAGTGAGTAAACAAATAGGTTGAGATAAAAACTGGTTAATAATGAAAAGAAATAATAATAATTTATTATATTAGGAAAAGAGGACAAAAATAACAAAGAGAGATGAAAATAAAACCCAAGGAAGACAAGAGATGCAAATGAAAACAGTTGCTCACCACCAACTGACCAATGCCCAGCCAGTCCCTGAGCAACGGCCCCACCCCATCAACCTCCCCCCTAGTTTTATTGCTGAGCATGACGTCATATGGTACGCAATATCTCTTTGGTCAGCTGGGGTCAGCTCTCCCAGCAGTGTCCCCTCCCAGCTTCTTGTGCATCTCCAATTTACTCGATGGTGGTGTGGTGTGAAGAGCAGAAAAGGCCTTAACTCTGTCTAAGCGCTGCTCAGTAGTGACCAAAACGTCCCTGAGTTATCAACACTGTTTTCAGCACAAATACAAAACACAGCCCCATACAAGCTACCAGGAAGAAATTTAACTTTATCCTAGCCAAAACCAGCACACATATTAAGATCAAGTTCATCCCACCATGCAGCTGCATGGCTTTTTTTGGTCTCTCCCATATGAATTTTACTGCAGAGATTGACAGTTTTGAGAGTTTGAATCACCTCAGCCATCTACACCGGAAAAAAACACATGCCCATAGATACTTAAAGCACCTGCAAAATTAGTACCGTTTGACACTGTCTTTGCAGTTTCTGATGTCTTGCATAGTTTTGCTGACAGGACCTCAAGTTGCCCTGTGCTGTAAGGTGGATTTGCTTAGCACATTTCTTGAGAGTGAGCTGCCTAAAGGATCAAAGAATTTTAATCTTCAGAAAGTCAAGCTTTATCCGAACATAAACCAGAATGCTTAACTTCTGTAGCATAATCAAATACAACTAGAAACGAAGAAGGCTTACAAATAACTCTCCCTTTGCTCACGATCTTCACAGGTGCTTCCCAGCCCACAGACTCACGTTAAATGACATCATTGATTTCTCAATTCCCAGAAAACTGCACATTTCCTCCTGGTCCCAGGAAGGTTTTTCCCTTTCTCCCAAGACCTGGCTGTCCTCTTTGCCCTACCAAAAAAAGAGACTCTGCTTGAACCGTGACTGTCTATGCCTGCCACACAGGGAAACATTGCCCTTGAAGATCTGAGCTTCCTTTTGTGCTGGTTTGGCTTAAACAAGACTGTTTCTCCTTTCAGGCCTTTTTCTTTCAGTTAAGCTTCTAAGTAACTGCACTTTCTGACAGTACAGCTACATGTTTTTCAGACACTGTCTGCGTTTCAGGCCTGATAACGCTCGATGTTTATAGTTGCTACTGAAGTATCAGTAGGATTGGTATGCAGAATGGCCCGTGTTTATACTTATCCCCATGAGAACCAAGGCCACTGCTGGCCCTCTTGTTAAGTGAGTAAAAAGTCGTAAAAGGGTCGCACCTGCGGAAGAGTGCAGATGGGACAGGTGACCAAAAACTGACCAGCGAGGTATTCCATCCCATCCACGTCATCCTCAGTATAAAGCTAAGGGATCACGAGGGTCTCGCTCTCTTCTTTCATGGCCGGCATCCCTGTGGGACCCTGCTCGCTCTCCTGCCTCCGACCCCGATCCGTGCATTCCTGAATCCGGTTCCTTTCGGCTGCAGAGCCCGGTCCGGGACGTTCGGGTGCCCTCCCTGCTGCGGCAGCGGCCGAGCCTCTGGGGGGTGTGGGTTGCAATCCCCCCACCCTCATCAGGACACTCAGTATCGGTTTTATATACTTTTCCTCTTATTTCCATTATTACTAGCATTACTATTAATACTTTATACTATTTTCCATCACTATTGTATTATTAAAGTAGTTTTAATTTCCAACCCGTAAGTCTCTCTCCCTTTTCTCCGTCCTTTCCCCTCCCGGGGGAGACAGGGGGTTAACGGAGAGCGTCTGCCGCCCGTTTTAAGTGCTGGCCCAGCCTTTCGGTGACACCTTTCTTCCCTCCATTTCATCATTCAAATATTGTGTATTCCCATAGAGATAAGACTGATACCATTCATCCCAGATATAAACGACCAAGTGTCAGAACTTGAGCAGCTAAATCAAATCTACAGCTGGTTGAGAAACCAACTCTCTTCCCAATGAATCAATATTCAGCACTACAGAAAGTCAGATATAGCTTTGTAAGGCTGTTTTTCGGGTCCAAATGAGCACGACATATATATTTCTGTGATTTTTACTCAGATCTCGTGTTTATCATTAGTGTTTTTAAAGCTCCAGCATCACAGAACCTATGAACAGAGATTTTCAGCTTTTCTTCAAAAAGAGTGGCAGGGAGGAAATTTCTAGCCCTACATCTGCAAGAATAAGATAAAAATCTGACTTCTCTCACTTAGAAAGAACTTAAAAACAAGCAACCATCAGCAATAGTTTACAAAGTAATATTTTCAAGCTGATTTAATGTTATGAGTGCCACAGCCCATGGCTCTGTTGCTCAGGGTTTGTCATTCCAACCGCAAATCTCAGAATGGAGCTGATTCTCTCTTCCTTTGACATGTGCTTCATAAGAGTTTAAAACTCACCGTCCAGAGTAATAGTAATCCACGTTCCTCCAGCGACGCTGCCCTCTCGGGGCTTAATGAGCAATCCCGTGGCTGTCACTGCAAAAACAACCCAGCTACATCAGGCTGAAGTGTAACGCAAACATCTAAAATTTCGCAATCAGGATGAGACATAGTGGTCTGAAAGCTGTCCTCCTGTGATTCCATCCTTCATCTCATTTCTCCTTCTCAGACATTCAAATTGGTCAATTTGCTCATCCTTTTTGCCCCAACTGTCTCCCCCATGTAACAGTCCTGCTTCCCCTCAGGGGGATTTTGATGTCTTTGGGACTTGGCGAACCAACCTATAGTCTGATCCTCCTGTCCTCCTCAAAAATTAAAATAAAGACAATAAGCCGCACATTTATTCCTTCAGCTCTCAAGGAAATGTGTTTGCTGACTTCTGTATACTTTCCCAAACATAGGGCCGCCCACAAAATATATCCTCTTCTGGTTCCAAGACAGCCTGTCCAGCTCTTTCTTGATAAAGTCCTTAGGAAAGAAATACAGGCCTGGAAAGGAGCTCTTGTTTCATGAAATTAAGTCACCTGTAACTTGCTATATAACACCTTTTATAAAGGCATCAAATTCTTAAGATAATTTAGGATTTCTTTTGGAGACCCTCATCCCCTGAAGCTAATACAGATGAACCAGTGGCTGGCTTCTTTTCTTGTAGACAAATACCAGAACTTTCCAGAAGTCTTTTTACAGTGATAATCAGTTTCCTCTTTAGCATTTCAGGAGATTTCCAACTTCTTAGCTGCACGTGAATGCAACCTCACCGAACACCAGTATTGATCACTGAAGCCAAATATTGGACACACTTGCATCATGAACCCTTAGTATCAACACGCAAACAGTGATGTGACTATCATCAAGTGAATGAAAACTAATAAGTGTGAGATGAACCCAGGTAGAACAGGAAAAATTAACAATGAATCCAGAAATCTCCACTGGCTATGGAAATAATGCCATGAAAAGCCACTGATAAGAGTGGACAACATCCAGTATGCTGTAGTCAATATCCTATAACATTCAACACCTTTTAGAGACACTTCTCCATGTCTGTCACCCACAGTCAGTCTGTATCCCAGTAACACCGGATTTTGCTGGTGTTATATGACCAGCATGGTTGGAGACAACACCTCTCTATCACCCACCTGCAAAGAATATCAGCTCAGCACTCAGAAAGGATGGTCTCCAAAGGTCCATTTTGGACTTTGGATGGGGATTTCACAAGAGTCTGGCTCCAGGATCATGGCTTGGGGCTTTAGGACCTTCCCTGTAACGTTAAAACAAAGTCCATCTGTATTCTTTCTTCACACTGCAAACCTGTGGGACTAATGATCTGTGTTATAGTAGACAAAATGGACTGCAATGTGGAATCAAAGAAAAAACACTGATTCATCTCTCACACAGTATAAAGAATGAATATGTTGCAAACCATACTCATTTTCCTCCCACCCAACGGACGTATATAGAACATCTGCCCCTCTGAGCAGACCACTTTCCAGCCAAGCTGAGGATGAACTTTCCCCCACCGGGATGATGTTTCAGGAGACTAACTCTGATTAAGCATTAGGCTTAGAGTCAATGGTATTAAACTCTCCCAGCTGTGTATTGCTTCCTGTGAAATTGTTGCATTTATTAATACTAAATCATGCCATGATCATTCTCCAGCTCCAAAGCCAAATGGCAGGACCTGACTACATTATTAAGCTCTCTAACCTTCCACAGCTAGCCCCAAACAGGGAATGGCCCGTGCTGGCTCTTCAGGTGTGCCTAGGAATTGTTTGGAAGAACACTGGTAGACTTGATCACAACAGCAGTGAACTGTTCTAACAATTTAAGAAAATAAACATTTGAGCCCTTGTAGATGAGGAAGTTCCTTGGTCTTGCTATCTTAGCCAGACATATCACACATTCTCTTTATAAAGTCTGTGCCAGGAGTTGTTTTAACATTTAAAAATATAGACCACCAACTTCTACTGCCTTCACCCTGGGTTTTGTACTAGTATGGAAATAACCATTTGTCAATTAATTTGACTGCATTTTTAAAGTAGTAAGAACCTCAAATTCTCACCAGTGAGCACAGAGACCGGGACTCCTGCTTTTCATGGGGGACTGTTCCCCTAACCCAGAACATCTCTTGGTTGTTAAAATTCAGTTCAGACCACAAAAGCCCCAGTCGAAGATAAAATCGTATGGCAAAAAGCTAATTTTGGATTTTGGATTGTTGTTATGGTAGGATCTAAAGGGTAAAATTCACAATTACTGTATGAGGCACTGTATAATCAGTAATTCTCAAAGGGAGAATCCATGTCCCCCACACAGAACCGCAGAATAATGCAAAAGCAGATAGCTTTTCACATCCCTGCTCCACCAGTCAGTTACTGAAAAGACCAGAACAGACCTCAACTCTCTTAAGGCCCAGTTCCTCTGTAGGATGATGGTAGTGGTTTTGCTTCACCCAATATATACATTGCACTGATTCAAGCCCTCTCGTACCTTGGTGAGTGCCTGTCAGGTCACCTGAGAAAGCCTAAACAACTATCCATAGCACTGTCTGCTCTGCTGGCTTCTGTAAATGTCCGTAAGACCCATCAAAACGAAGCCAATTGAGTTGATTAACAGTTACATTAAAGAAAACAACACTATTGAAGAAAAAAAAAAAAAGCTGGCTCTTTGTTTGCTACTGCTACAGTGGTTCAGAATACCTGATGCCTTAAGTCATTTTTAAAAAGGACTGACACATGCGGAGAAATGATCTGTGGTCTATAGGCACAAAGTGCTCTTGAACACCGATTAGAAGATGTGGGCAACTTGTGGTCAAGGGTGCTGGGTACTGTTGGGGCATTGCATATTCCTTACTTAAGAGGAAAGTAGAGGGCAGGGAACTTGCTTCTTTCCTCCTGTTTCTGCCTGTCTGGCCTTTGCCAGATAATGCAGTAAGGAGTTTCAAGGCAGTTGGTGGAAGGTTGGAGAAGCAGCGTTCTTCAAGCACTTAGGAACACCCAATATTGATTTGGTAATTGGGATATTTTTGATAGCAATATACTGACCTCATGGGAAAGGAGGAAAATGAATAGAGAACAAGGCAGCAAACCATTTGGTGATAACAGCAGAAGAGGACAAAATCCAGAATAAAGCCATGTCCACATTTGTTGCACAACTCAATAGAAGCAGATCCGTAAAGCAAAACAACCAGTGCTGAAGACCCAACATCCACACTGCAAGTGTTTAGAGGTGCCCACAGCACTAGCTCTATCCTGTTCCCAAGGACTGAACATCTGTTAACGGCTGGAGTGTTGTTTGGTGCATTTCTTTGAATTTATCCAGAAGGATTGACATCTGTTCACTGAGACAGTTCTGTGGTGTGAAACAAACCACCTTATTTGGAGCTGAGACAACTTGCTTCAAAAGTGCACTCCTGGTCTAAAATGGACACCAAAGGAGACACTGCAGACTCTAAAGCACCTCTCCCTCCCATAGGAGTGGGGAATTTTTTGCAAGATTAGAGTGGAATGCAATGCACCCATAGTGGGTGTTTAAGAAACCAAGTCTGCTGGTTGGTCTTCTAGGAAAGATAAACTTTATATCAAAACTAATTGTTTTTCACATGCTGCCTCCCCTATTGCTATTACCATAAACATGGTTTTAGGATGATCGGAATACTATACATCATGGTCATGCATTCTCAAACAAAAAGCCTCCTCAGAGCTGCTGAGTAAGAGTAGAGATACACAAGGCTGCACGGTGGAAGAAGCGTGGGTTAGCACCCTAGAAAAGATGCAACAATGACACTCTTAGAGATGAGAGTAGGGCAGAAGTTCTAGTTACCCCATGACTATGGCAAACACGTTGTCCCCATAAAGCCAACCTCTAAGCTTCTACTACTTATTCTACCGCAAGACCTACTGTAACTATTCTATGTTTCTTGCATATTTTAACATAACTGCAATTTGTAGGAGGCAGAGTCCAGAGCCCTGATGCATGTGAACCTTGCATTTCAAAGCAGCTGCATAAAAGATCATTAGGTTTGCTTTTATTATTCTTATTAGGACTTTTTCTGGTATTACTTACCTTATCCAATTTGTTGTTCTTCCATTCCTCCAATGAACGAAGTGCAGAGGCTCCAATACTAGCATAACTCTTCCATCCCTTTGATGCCAGCTCTATTGCAGTTTTTGGTCTGAGGTCATGTTAGGCACTCAGTTCAGTTCCTGTGTGGGTAACTGAGTCACAGTGTGCCAAAACCCACCAGACTAGTTTCTCAAAAGGCTCAAAACCTGTCACAGACAGCTCAGAGCTGTCCAATGGGCATGCTTAATTATTAACCTAAGCTATTTGCTGCTATTAACTGTTTTGTTCCAAGTCTTTAAAGGCCATATGAGAGTAACCTGGAATTGTTCTTCCATTGGTATATGACTAGATCCTCCAACAGGAGGACATTGAATCCATTTTATCCTCTTTTTCTCCCACAACATGACAGAAAAACTGATAGAATTGTTTCTTAATATGCTGATATCTAAGCTGGGAGTGACTTTCACAGCAAGTGGATGTCAAGGTTTCCTTATATACTCTTAATTCAATTTTTCCATGGCATTCCCAATAATGTCTGCATTTGGCAGGAATTCTGCTCAAAGAATACTCAGATCCCATACCACATCTCTAGTACCTACACATCTACAGATCCTTATACCGTGAGTGGTGCAAAAGAGCACAGTGGCCTTACACAGTGTTGTCATTCCTGGGAGTGACTTTCACAGCAAGTGGATGTCAAGGTTTCCTTATATACTCTTAATTCAATTTTTCCATGGCATTCCCAATAATGTCTGCATTTGGCAGGAATTCTGCTCAAAGAGTATTCAGATCCTATACCACATCTCTAGTACCTACACACCTACAGATCCTTATACCATGAGTGGTGCAAAAAAAGCACAGTGGCCTTACACGGTCTTGTCATTCACCCCATGGAGAACCATGTGCCTTCACCGGCTGCAGGGAAGACCCAGCTCAGCCTACGCCAGGTGCTGAATAGCTGTGTGAACATCACCCCTATTCCCACCTCTACATCCACTTGTTTGAAGCCCAGATGGCTTTTGATGGAGCCACCAGGAACACGATGTGTTGCTGAGCCCCTGCACTGGTATGGATGCCTTCGTGGAAGTTTCCATTGCAATCCAGAGAAAGCTCTCAGACACCACAGCATAACTACAGTTTAATAAGTTACCATGCACTAGTCAAACAACAGCAATATATATGCATGCTCTTACCTCATCCCCAAAGGGAGGTGAAACAGGCTTGCTTGCCCTTCCTCAGCCTCAATTCAGAGACACAGCAGCACAAAGCCATGGGCAACCAACCTTCAGGGAAGTTCTGGAGCTCTGCCCAGCAGTGGAACCAGTTGTGTTTGGTTTATTCTTAGGTCAAGCCCCAACATCTCAGTGTTATATAGCCAGTGATTACAGGAACCCAATGCAAGTTAACCCTATCCTACTCAATAGTCTACACTCAGTTTACTTATTAGCTGGAGTTACACTGGAAACGTGGTCAGAAGACAGAGTAAACTTGAGGGAATTCTCAAACAAAAAAGTACTGTCAAAGAAGAGACAGTTCAAAGATGATAACTTGAACACAGCAGACAGAGTCAAATGCTGGTAACAGGGGCCAGTGACAGCCTCAATTGAGGAGAGGGACCAGGTCCAGGGTCCCACCAGGGAGGCCCCTCAGGAGCAATAGACAACAGGGCTGGAGGGTCAGATACAACATGGGTCCGTGATCCAGCTAGAAGGCAGGACTAGAGATGGGACTGAAGACCAGTATTCCTGCAACATAGCTCAGGGAGAGTCTGCAGGTCCAAAGCTGAGGTTAAATAAGGCTCCTGACCCATGGGCAGGGTGTGGGTGGGTGTCTCAGGTGAGGCTGATCAGGGCTGTTAAGGTTTATTGCTGCCCTCAGGGCCCTGCCATTTCTGCTCCCAACATACTTGGTCAATCAAACTCTCTAGGTCATAGTGAGAAAAAAAAATGAGTTATCACCTCTGTCATTCTGTACAGAATTTTGTGATACAATCCTAAGCAAATGCTTTATACAGGAAAAAAATCAACAAAATGTCCAAGGTTTGCAGATCCAAAGGATTTGACTGGGATGAGGAGTTTATTCTTTGCAGAAAGTCACAGATTAGGTAAGACACTGCATAGGGAACCATCCCCCTGAAGGAGCTGAAATGTGAAAAGAGTGAAGCTGCTAAAGAACGTTGTCCTTAATGACCAGAAACGCAGGCCTATAATTCAGATCAGGAGAGGAATGATTGAGTCACACAGCAGTCGTCTTGTATGAAGTGTAACTACTCTCCCACTACAAGCTGATGACCACATTTAGGTATAATTACCCACCAAAGAGGAGAGCAGTAGAGTTTGATGAATAAGTGCATGTTTGTATAGGTGTGCAAGCAATTTTTTTTCCTACTGAAGGAAAGTTCTGCTCCAAAACACCACCCCAGGCCATCTGAGTTTGTTTATTTGCAGTTATTTGTTTGGAGGTTGCAGATTTTAGGCGTATGAGTAGAAACAGCCTTACGGACCGTCTCAGCATTGGGAATCTGCGAAACATTCCTGCATCGCAACCAGAAAGGACCCAGAGAAAAGCAGGAGGTGTGAGCAGTAGCTCTTTGTCACTAGGTGGAAGTGTGGAGCCATCGAAGACCTCTCTACCTCTTGAAATACAACTGAAGGCCAACCAAGCTGTCACTGCTCTGTCTGACACCGGTCCAGGACTGGTTTCTGTTAAACCCCGGCACTTGACAGAAAGGCCACGATCAAGAAGACAGAGCACAGGAAAAGGAGATGTGGGACCTATTCCCAGCTCTTTCACTTACTAATTCATTATTTGGGTCAAACAGCTTCACTTTCAAGTCATCTGCATGTAAAATGGGGACAGCAGTACGCTGCTCATGAGGCCTTTGGCAGGGCAGGTGCTCTCAAAGGGTAACAGCATGAGAGACATTAAGTTTCCCCAGGACCTGTAGCATTTCTGGGATGGAAGAGCTTTGGAGGAGCCAAGAGAGGGCTCCCCTCATGCTCCCCCCAGCCATTGCACAGTGCCCACCTCGTGAGAGGAATGCGGCAGTTGTTGAATACCACATGACATCTCCCAGCTGAACAGCTGAGGGGAGGATAATATGGGATAAGGCGAGGTTTAGTAATTTTGTCTGCAACTGCTCGGGAGCTCCCCTCCTCCCTTCCAGTCCGGTTGGTACATGTACCACCCCACGTTGAGGGCACCAGCCTTTCCTGCCTGCTCCTCACCAAAATCAGATAGTGTCACCAGGGAACAACGTGGGAATGCTCCCTGCCTTCATAATTCCTGTACCCACACCTGTAAACAGAGTATAAAACAGCCCAGAAGAAAGCAAGAGTAATGGGACTTATGCTTGGACCAACAGCATCGTGTTTCTCTTAGACATGGAAGCCTCCTCTCCAACGCAAGGTGTGACGTGCTGGACACACAGTGGAGAAAAACAGTGTGAAACTGAACCTAGCATCTCAGTCCAGACATAGGTCTTGGAGAAAGGTCTCTGCTTTCCAGCTTGTCATTGTCAGTGGTTAGTGTCCTCTTCCAGCCTTTACCTATCTCATTTGTCTTCTCCCCAAGCAACCTGCAAACCGTGTGTGCCAAGAAGAGATGGGTTATCTGCTTACACCGTCAGCCTCCTGATGAAATCAAATCAGGTCTTCTGCAAATACCGAGGATCTGGAGCAAAGCTCCCAGACTTGGAAGGTCTCTGAAGAAGATTTCAGCACTGCTCACAGGCCAACCTGTGCCTCAAATGTTGTGGATACCTCTGTGAGTGAAATGAAAGGATCAAGGGCTTGGGCATCTCATCTCCATGGATCAAAATTGCCAACCTGTTCCCCGGCATGGTTTTGACCAAGACCAGGTGAGGTTCAGGAGTCAGCACAGCCGGTGTCTGCTCCCGATGAGCAGTTTGGATGCAGTGACCAAGTTTTTGAGGCTGTTTTTGAGTTTAATATCATGGCATGGCTGCAGAAGCAGGAAAGGGGCCCTGTAAGGTTGGCTTTCTCGTAGATACATAGCCTGAAAGACTTTACAGGCTAGTGGGTCCTGCAAGGGCAGGCCCTGCACTGGCCGTGCCGCTCCGTGCAGAGCTCTTACAGCTGCTCTTTCTTTCTATTAATACTTCACTTTTTGTGTATTGACACAAACTTCCTAGCAACCAAGGTCACAAGAGAAGGTGTTAAGAAGCTGGACTGATTAATAATAAATCCTGAGGTTTCTTTTTTTTTTCTTGAGAGGCTTATTAGGCATCAGCAGGCAGGGTGCTGATCAGGGATTTCCAAGGGTCTCTGGGGGATTTGGAAACTCCACTCTGATTGATTTTCCTTCCGTGAATCCCAGCCTTCCTCCTTCTGGCCCTCAGCATCCAGCTGGGTGAAGCTACCCATGGGAGAGTGAGTTGAGACAACGCAGTAATGCTAAACAGGGATCTGGCATCCGTCATTCATGCTGAAAGTTGTTCCCTGGGGGTCCACAGGCATTGGGTTTCTTTAGTTGTAATCAGGATCCAATGGTCTCCAGAGACCAGGTAAATACCTCACACTGTTATTGAGTCCCACCATGGAGGGTGGACTTCACCCACTGCCTTCCCACTTTCTGCAGGCCTGACCATCCTTCAAATGGAACCAGCGTCACAGCCTTAAATGTCTGCCCTTGCCAAGCCATCTTTCCTCCTGAGTTTCAAGGAGCTTAAATCACAAATCACTTATGTCTGGATGCCCACAGGTAGGGCAGGAAGAATATTCAGTCAGGAGTGTGCAGAGGGATTTCAGAAGCAGCGTTTGCTTCTACAGCATTCATTCCCTCATTAAACACCTTAGCACAGAAATCTGAGTATAAGAAAGACAATATAGCTAGTTCATCAACATTTCCCAAGTCAGGAGAAGAAAGAAGCCCCTGGTAGGTCAGGAATGGCATTCAGATCTCCTTATCTTTACTCCGGTGTTTTAGGCACCAGGCCATAACCATAGAATCATAGAATCATTTAGGTTGGAAAAGACCTTTGGGATCATCAAGTCCAACTGTTAACCTAACACTGCCAAGGCCACCACTAAACCATGTCCCTAAGCACCACATCTACACGGCTTTTAAATACCTCCAGGGATGGGGACTCCCCCACTTCCCTGGGCAGCCTGTTCCAATGCTTGACAACCCTTTTGGTGAAGAAATTCTTCCTAATATCCAATCTAAATCTCCCCTGGTGCAACTTGAGGCCATTTCCTCTTCTCCTATTGCTTGTTACTTGGGAGAAGAGACCGACCCCCCACCTGGCTACACCCTCCTTTCAGGTCGTTGTAGAGAGCGATCAGGTCTCCCCTCAGCCTCCTCTTCTCCAGACCAAACACCTCCAGCTCCCTCAGCCGCTCCCCATCAGACTTGTGCTCCAGACCCTTCACCACCTTCGTTGCCCTTCTCTGGACACAGTTGAGATGCTCCCTTGCTTACCATGATTTATACAAGGTGGGATGGTGAAGGCAGAGAATATTAATGTGAATACTACATGATCTGATCTAGGGAAGATAATGAGAATTTTACAAAAGAGGATTGCAAGTCAAATAAGAAGACAAAAAGCAAAAAGTATCCTTTTTATTTATCAGGCAGATCTAATACTTTCAACTTTCCCTTTATTCCTGCTCCTTTTCAACTAAAAAAAGTGTTTTGCTTACTGAAAATATTACCTGGTATTTTCTTTTACCTTTTTCAGATTTTAAAACATTTTAGTACAACTACTACTATTTGCATTTGCAGCCCGTAACTGTGCTGCCTGTCTTGCCTGCTTCATTTTCCTAGCTGACATGAAACAGGCTTAACTCCTTCCTTTGTGAGCAAAAATGTTGGTGATTCCAGCATCATTTCTGCATGTCTTCACAGGGTCACTTTTCAGCATGATAAAAACCTGTTGAAATTGTTCCCATAGCTACTCTCGCTGCATTTTAAACAGGCGATGAACTTCTTTAAATACTAAATTTATTGCCAGTGCAGCTGCTTTAATGACAGGTTTGAGGCTTCTTTGGTTTCAAGGTTGAGTGTGTTTCGGCTCGTGTCCCCTGTGGTCGCACGGGTCGCGGAGGGGATGCGAGTCACCCAGCCGCCTGCCCGTGGCAGATGCTGAAGACTGGGGATGCACAGGGCAACTGGGAAAGGAGAAACCAGCACCTTGCATTGAGATTTGTCTGCTGCAGCTTTGTTCTTCTTGCTGGCATGTAGAGGATGCTCCCCTGCTCCGGTGGGATCTGCAAAGCACACAGGATGGCCAGGGAAAACAAAGGTCAAGACTGGCTCCCAGACCCATCATGGCATTGAAATCCTCCTAAATCAAAAATACAGCCACAAGGGGAAAAAATGTAACTTCAAATAAAGCACTAGCTGCATCTGTACTGTGAAAAAACATCCTGGTATTCAGGTCTTCCCAGAGATTTTCCTCTTCTGGGCTGCTCAAAGACACCATCTCATTCACACTTCCCATCAAGCAGGGCTCTGTTTCAGTGTGATGGACCACCACTCCTTCAGTCTCTGTGTTACAGGGCTTTTTAACATCCTAACAATAGTACCCAAGAAAGGCTACAGCTCTATTGTGTTGGGTGCCCTGTAACCACACAATACCGGTCAGCGTCTAGACTAAAAAAGCTTTCAATTTAAATAGGGGCAAAGAAACACAATCTCACATGGCTGTGGGAAAAGATGCATGCTACAGACTCTGCAAACTCTGTGATAACATCCCCACAAGAGAACTGCACCGATCGGACTGCGGACCCCAGAGGCAGCATTCCCTGTTAAAATCAAGAGGTGTCGCTTTGATGGAAGAAATCTACCAGGGAAGCCTAGGCAGGCACTACTGCAGACTGATGCCATGGCATTTGCTTGAATAAACAGCTGGTAGCGGATTGGGTTACTGAATCAAACTGCAACCCAGCACCTACTAAGCTTCATCCATCATTAGTCTTTCATTAAGAAACTTGTTCTTGGCCTGGTCCGCAATTCTCAGAGGAGTGATTCAGGCAAATGCCAACCCTGCCGCTGTGTCCAGCAGTCTCTTTTCTTCTGCCCATCCCCACCCTTGTGGCAAGGCAAATGCCCACTTGTTTCTCATTTTAATACAAAATTCCTTCTGTTCAACGAGTTTTCATTTTAAAGGCTGCCACTGCCCCATCCCCACTGTCCCTGCTACCCATGTCTAAGCAGGGGGAACAGGTGGGACAGCTGACCCTGGTGAATGAAAGGAGAGCACAGTTTTGCTCCCTTCACCCCTTTCTCACAGCCTGCCACTGCTGTCAGTGATCCCCGAGCCCCTGGGGACTGGGGATTTGTGTGTATTAGTCACATGAAAGAAAAGAGCCTGCAGCAGGCTGCTCCTGGGCTTTGCTTCACCTCCAGGCAAGGGGATGGCTTGCCACTGTATTCCTCAGGGCTGGAATCAAGTGACACTTCTTTTTTTTTTTTGCACAAATTGGCTTCTATGTCAGATGTGCCACATCCCTGATTAAAAAAAAAAAAACAAAAAACAAAAAACAAAAAAAACCCTCAACAACTTACTCCCATTGTGCTAAAGCCAGCCACTTGATAGAAAATGAGATCTTCTTCTGTCATCAGATCTTTGGGGCGGGATTTGGTCTCATTCACCTTGCATGAAGCTCCACAGCCTGTCATTACGTGGTGGGTTCAAGCAGAGCGTTAACGGTCTCTTTCAGTCCCAATTCTATTAACCTAATGTCAAATACAGCAAACTCCCAGATGGACCCCCGCTAAGGTGGACTCACGTTTATGTACCAGTCAGTGAACTGCATCTTGGGGATATTGTCCTTGTCTTGGGAGTAAAAGCCACAAATTCCTGGAAGTCGCATGGGTGAACACTAAACCTATTACATCATGAGAAAGCAATGCGGGTGCCTAAATAACCTTAAGTCTGCTCTGTATTGCCAAGATCAAAGAATAGGTTCCACCATAGGCTTGATTAACCTTGGCTTTTATGGACACAGTGATTGCCCGCCCTAACGCCAGCAGGTAAGAGCAGTATTTCCACCGCTCTCAGCTACCTCTGGTTGCTGGAAGCCAGAGAGGCCCCATGTTAGCTCAACAACAGCAGTTACACTGCAAGCAAACTGTTTTACACTTCATCCAGCAAGACCAAAGCCTTTTTCTCAAAGATTTCAGGTGCTTGCACACACAATGAGCTCTGCTTATGTATCAGCTTGGCCAGTCCCATAACCATTTTCAGGCAGAAATATAGGTCTCTGAAAGCAGAGGGAAGGATTCAGTCCCACCAGGCTAAGACAATAACATGCCTATGTAGATGAGACACCAAAGAAAAAAAATCCTCGACTGTTGGCAAGAGTATCTTGATCATTGTTACAACTACGGGACAGATGTGGTAATTGTATATTGCTTTTCTCTTAAACAAAGGTGCCGGTGATGTTTCAGGGTTCAGTTTAGGTCCCCTGATGGGTTGGTCATTGCCCAGCACACCTGCTATTATTTGTGCTATGAATCAATTTGTTCTCAAAACAACTTCTTTCACATTTCCTTCTGCTTTTCTCCTTATGCTTATAGGGTCTTCATAAATTGCCTGAATCCAGCAAGAAATCATTTCCTACCCAGTCTTTAAAAAAAAAACAAACCTTCTGTTAAACCACAGCAAGATTTTTTTCCACCAGGTTTTCAGTACTGCCAGAGATCTGAATAACTGGTTATTCATACAGCTTTAATCAAGATATCCTTGTGCCTGCTGCTGCACAGATCCATTGACCCAACAATGAAGAAAAAAAAATAGAAAAAGAGAGGACAAAATCACACAGGTGGGATGAGGAAGGAAGCCTGCTGGCTTAAGTGCATGGGTTAATCCTTTAATTTAGAACTTTTGCATGGATTAAAATGCAAATTGAATGAATATTCAACCCTGAAAAGCAAGACAACCCCCTTATCTTTAGGGAGGGGGGCTCATTCAGTCCAGTGAGATGCATTTCAGACAGTCATGTCTTTCGTTTTCCAGCACTGTATGTGCATGTACAGGGGGGAGGGCCATTAAAAAATAAAAGTGCCAGTGTTCCTGCTGTCAGTCCTTTGCCCACCTGTTCCTCTTTTAGCCCAAATGTGTCCACCTCTGACCCCACTGCAGGACCAAGGGGTTTGTGAGGCTGCATCCCCCATCCCTCGCTCCCCCGCTCCCCACGGCAGCTGTGTAAACCTCAAGGGCAACAGCTGGGGACCAGGGATGATGCCTCCAGCTCCCGGCTGGAGGTACAGCAAAGGGTTTCTGCCAGGGCTCCAAATCACTGGTCTTATGGTGAGGACACTACTTATTTAAGTCACACAAAGTTTGGCACTACCCCCGTTTGAACCCCGTGCCCATAAATCCAGCTCAATTAGCTCTCAAGATGCGTTCTTACCACAAGGTGCTAATTTGGTAATCACCTGCCCTAAGGGATTCCGAGTTGGGGTTTTGGGTTTGAGATCTGCTAAGCCATGCTGTGACCCCAAGGGTCTCCCAAGTAACCCTGGCCACTTCCTCTTCGTAGGTGCAAAGATGGGGAGAGGAGAAAAGGATGAGATAAAATCTTCTCTTGAGTGCTGGGTGAAGCCCTGAAATTACCTGGAACTTGCAGGGAGAATTTTTCCATCTTCCTGCAGTCAGGGGCAGTAAATTTCACACCCTGACTTCAGAAAAACAAAGATGTACAGGTTGATGCAACCCATGTGTGTGCCTGCCTGTCTGCAGGCTATTTTCCAAAAGCCTGACATGGAATTGGGCCTTGATGAGATCCTCCTTAATCTGCTTAATTGTAAAAACACCAGTGGGATGAGATCGAAACATTACCCTAAGGCATCACGTTTTTTTACCCTGTCTAAATATGTGCCAGAACTCAGCAATGCTTCTCCAGGATCCTGTTTCATGCCTTGAAGGCAGATGGAGCTGTCCTGCATGGAAAGACATCCTTGTACAGAGGAGAAGGCAGGAATCCACTGTTCCTATTCTAATGACAATAAATTAAGATAGTCACAAACTGTCCAACTCAGCAGATGAGTGGGATAGTGGCTTTCTAGCTTGGGCAATAGCTAGAAAAAGCTGTCCTGCTGCTGCAATGAGTCCTTGGCCATGCTTCAGGGCAGCCTCCTTGGTGCTCCCGACCTTCACCAGATAAGAGGAGCAAAGAAATTAAGACCGTTGCCTTTCCAGCAGTCTTACCTGACCCATCTTTACTACCAGATGGCCTCAGAAATATCTCTCCTCTCTTCTTAGATTTCAGAAAGTATCTGGAGATCTAAAGTGGCAATTCCATAATTGAGACTGGATATCCTAAAAGGTGGATTTACCTGGAGCCCAGGTTCACCTGCCAGCTCTGTCCTGGACTTACAGGTGACCCTGGGTAATTCATTTAAGGTCTTATCTATCAGTAAGGATAACAGCAGGAATAACATGAGATTAATGACACTTTGGATCCTCAGATAATAAGTTTGCAAAGGTAATAAATGTCTCATTAGCCATTTTCCTGTCATTAGTCCAACACCAAAAGCAGATAACATCCTCATTCTGTTCTACATTATTATTAATTTTGTCCTGTTCTTCTACCACATCTGTGCCCACAGCTGGACAGCACTGTGCTGTTTGCATAACTCATTGTAGTCTTCGTATGTTTGAACTTGATTTCATAAGAGCTAAGTGGGTCAAAAGACATCATAATGGGATATCAACCTGATGAAGCAGGGAATAATACTTCAGATTCCTTTGACTGGGGAACCCCTAATACAGAAAAGAAGGAGTGGCCACACGAGTTCCTGGCATTGCTGGGAGGAGCTGGAGGCCTCTGTAGTCTTTGCTCTGTTTAAACCCACTCAGTGGAGCCCTACTGAAACACTTTCAAACCAAACACGTTGCCAAACCAAACTCAACAACAGCCAGTTCAGAAAATGCCAAGATTCAGGAGACTTTGTTAGGAGATTCATTGAGTATTGGGTGCAAACCAAGCTACTTCTTGGCCTTTTTATTGAGATTATTGTCTCCTTCTGTGCTTACTGTCCTTTAGTAATGATGCAACGGACTGTTGGAATTGAAGGTCTCATCGCTGGAATTGAACTGATGGTATCTGTTGGCAGTCACTGTATCAAACCAAGTCTGAAGAGGTCACAAACTTGATCTTCCCATCAACTAACCCAAAAAGCACATTCAAAATCAAGCAGAAACTCTAAGACTGAGTGAGTCCCAAGGGGAGAGGCCTTAATTTCTGCATCCAGACCATAAGCGTTCCAGGTTCAAACAGCCTTTTTCATTCTGCAGTCTACACCAACTTTCCACCTCCGTTCCCCATCACCTACTCTCCAGGCAGCGTGCAGGCACACTCCCCCACCCAAACCCTCTCCAGCTCAATCAGCTGTCACAAGCTCCACATTCCTGCAGGACTCCCAGAATTGGCAGCTCTGGACATCTGCTCTTTTCCACCCCCACAAATATGCAAGCAGGTGTGAGGCACCACAACTTTCCTTGTTCCTAGCCACTTTTACCCAGGCAGTGTAAATGAAGGCATAGCCAGAAGGGCAGATAATCTCTTTCACTCCATCCTCTTTGCATCTCTCTGGGAAACATACAGAAACAAAAAGCAATCTCTTCACCACCATTGAAGCATCCAGAAAAGATGAATCTTATGTGTCTGAATATAATTCCTCTCTACCTCACTCTAACAGGGACTTTACGCCAATGATGAAAATGAGAGAAGTCTATGGTTCTTGGTGCACTGCAGCATGCTGTTACAAAGGAGTATCTGGGGCATGTGCTACTTAGATCAGTAAAGCTACAGAATACTGTGCAAAATAAATGGCATTTGTGTTACTATCACACTAAAAGGACCCTCAATGAAGGGCTTCTGAAGAATAACAGTTGCTAGTGAAGATCAAGATGGAAAAAACCCAAGTTTTTCACTAGCCAGGAAAAAAAACAACCACTGCTGGTTGCTGTCTTCCAACCAGTCAAGCTATAAGGTGATGGCGGGTATTACAGGACTCCAATGAAAACAAAGTGGCAAACCAGAATTACCCTATTCCTATCAGCCAGGAATATCAGAACTACTGCACAAAATTGCCAGGAGATCCAGGTTTTAGATGTCCATCATCAGCTCAGAGGGGATCAGGCTGAGCCTCCTCCCCAGCCCCTTCATCCAGCCTCTGGCAGCAGGGGTGCTGTCCCCTCTGGTTCAGGAGAAAGCCTGGTGTTACCACGCTCAGTTTATCAGATCAAGCACAGCCACATCACAGACCATTTTCACTCTGGATCTAAGCATCTGTTCATTTACCTGCCATAGCAGAAGTTGACATCACTACAACTTTTCATCGCCCACTGTCTGTACTTGCCTTCCCATCCCAACTCCTCTACATGAACACTTGTTAAAAGCTCCAATATTTATAAACCCTTCCACTGATCAGATTTGCACTGCCAATCAACTGCTACTGAATAAATGTCCTACACTGGAAGGAGAACTCTAGAGAAGAGGGTTTTGGCCATTGAATAAACAATTAGATGCAATCCCCATACAGAAAGTTTAGGTAAGTCTTTTGCATCAATTATACACAACGTTTTTCTATAGTGATGGTTATGCTTTTCTCATTCCTATTGAGATCAGTCACCTTACACAGAAATTAGTCTCTTCTTAGTTAATGTTACAGTGGTTCAAATGCTACAAGAAGAACAGTTCCTTGGCAAGTTTATAGTTATTCATCATATCAATTATTTCATGACTGATAATCAGCATGGAGCACTGCAGAGGACTAGTTTTATCTGCATCCCAATGAATCTTTAAATATTGAATAAAAATACAACAAAAATGAAGTGAACGTAGTTTGGGCAGTTTATGCCCTATGGGCTATTACCTAGAACTCAAATTTTAAAAGAAAAAAATCAGCACATTCAACTTTTTTCTTTCAAACAAGTGGGATTTTAACAAAATTAAAAAAAAAGGAAAAGAAAAAATAAAAAGATCATCCATTTTGCACTGAAAGTTTCAGCTCACAAATGTGTACAATGGACCAAGGTGGTGGGTTTAGAGGGACAATCACCTTTCTTTCCATAAGGAACAGGCTGATACCTTGCTCACTGCAGGGGGGTTGGACTAGATGACCTCTAAAGGTCCCTTCCAGCCCAAATGATTCTGATTCTATGATCTTATAGGAAATTCAGGCCAGCCAGGGTTAATCTCATCACTGCATGGGACTATGTGGGGTCCCTGGGCTAAACTGCTGCTCTCAAGGTCGCTACAAGGTGTATCAGTAGCCCTAAATAGAAAACGTCCACTTTTTACTGCTTCCACGTGGCCACAGAAGAAGTCACATTCCCAGCTTGTGTCCAGTTGCTGTCCCCACATCCTCATGAACCCCAGCACTGCCTGCAAGCACCGGCACGCTCCAGCGACATCAAACCCCGCTCTCGATCTCGTCTTGATGCATCCAAAATCTGCCAGGCATCTACCCAGGGTGTTACAGGACAGCATCAGGACCCAGCCACCCAAACGTGATCTCTCCATGGCAAGATTAATGCAGAACCTGCATAAACTACAAAAGGGCAATGAAAAGTCAATCATATTGTTCTCCCTCTTTTGCAAGTGGGTAAACTGAGGCATGAGGGTCTCCCTCTCATGTCCTTCTACCTGCAAACTCATATTGCTGCCATACGCAAGATGTGCTGTTACACTTTTTCGTTCCTTTCCATGGTGACCTTGCACCCATGCTTCCATCAGCCTGATTCAGCTCCAACTTTAGGACAGAGGGAGGGCAGAGTGTGTTGTCTCCATCACCTCGGCAAGATCATCACGCTTTTCCAGCTGTGCTTCCCAGGAGCAAATTGTCTATGTCGTAGCACTAACATCACTACAGCTATGTTGAATGGAAAGATCATAGAATCACAGAATCATAGAATGGTTTGGGTTGGAAGGGACCTCAAAAGGCCATCTCATACATCCCCTCAGCAATAAGTAGGGACATCTTCAACTCGATCAGCTTGCTCAGAGGCTCAGAGTCCCGTCCAACCTGGCCTTGAATGTTTCCAGTAATGGGGCATTGACCACCTCTCTGGGCAACCTGTGCCAGTGTTTCAGCATCCTCAGCATAAAGAATTTCTTCCTTATATCTAGTCTCTTCCATCCTTTAGTTTAAAACCATTACTCCTAGTTCTATCACCGCCCATCCTTGTAAAAAGTCCCTCCCCAGCTTTCTTGTCGGCCCCTTTAGGTACTGGAAGGCTGCTTTAAGGTCTCCCTGGAGCCTTCTCTTCTCCAGGCTGAACAACCCCAACTCTCAACCTGTCCTCACAGCAGAGGTGCTCCAGCCCTCGGATCATCTCCGTGCCCTCCTCTGGACTCGCTCCAACAGGTCCATGTCCTTCTTGTGCTGAGGACCCCAGAGCTGAAGGCAGTACTGCAGGGGGGTCTCACCAGAGCGGAGCAGAGGGGCAGAATCCCCTCCCTCAACCTGCTGACCACACTTCTGACACAGCCCAGGATGCTGAGTCCATGTGAAAACCAGCACCGGAGGCTCAGCTATGCTGCAGAGATGAGGTGCTCAGATTTTTTCCCCCATTTCTTTTCATCCCACTTCTGGCTCC
>NW_009604392.1:0-38855 GCF_000690535.1 Cariama cristata | reverse complement strand
CAGAGGCAGAAGGTGACACCCATGTTCACAGCACCCTCACCGCTCTGGCTCACGTCATGGGGGGCATCCACCTGTTCTGCAAAGCATGCCAGCTATGAGGGCTGTTCTGGGGGGGTAATACAGCCCCCAGTCTGTGCGCTGCACCCTCCCAGGCTTGAACTCTGCTTTGGAGAAGCAAATACCCGTAAGGAAGCACCCTGAGCACCATCCATGGAGTATCACGGACTAGCAACACCAAGAACACATTGCAGTGAACGGCAGGAGCTGTAGGGTTTTAGGTAATTTATTCATATTGCTGGGGGGGAGGGGGGGGAATGCTCCTTCCAAAACTATTAGCTTTCACAAGTTGATCCAACAAACATTTCTTCCCTACAATCTAAAAGATTCTGAGTACTAGAAAAATGTTTAAAGAACAATTTATTTTTTTCATTTTACATGGTTAAATGAGACTGTGAATTCAGTAAGAAAAGCCAGATTACATTCTTTTTAAAAATTATTATTGTTGTTTACCATGAAGCAAGGAGCCAGGGTTATAGCTGATATGAGCAGACCAGTACAATGCATCTTCCTAAATGACTTATCTTAGTTTCACATTTCCCCCCCCCCCCCCTTTTTTTTTTTTTTTTTTGTTTTTGCCTTATGTTGGAATTTGGAAACATCTTCAACTTTCCGAGAGTTAAAGAAGCAAATTGAAAAGTAAACTTGTCACTCTGCTGCTTACCAGACTCCTATGAGACCTAAACCAATGTACCCTTTAGAAGCATATATCATTTTTCTCCCATTTTCTGCCAAAACATTGATGTTTAGTGTCATTTTCCTTCTGTGGGGAAAAATACTTTTGAAGCGTATTCAGCTTTTTTAGCAGGGAAACTTTTCTGTGTTAAAAGCAGAGTGACCATACAACCCTGCAGTCACTTCCAGAGGTTTGAACAGTCACCTAGGATAAAAGAAGAAGCAGGATGGGGTCAAAAAACAGGGAGCAGGCTTTGTGGTGACAGATAGTCTGTAATAAGCCCATCCAAGAGAGCGATACCCTAAAGTAAATGAAACAGGACCAAGCAATGCTGCTGGATGCAGGAACTCAATCATCCTCACTGCAGGAACATCCTCAGCATGGTTTTGACTGAGACAACTACTCTCTCCCATCATTTTCCAGGCACAGTTCAGGAGTTTGCATGGGATAAGATACATCCCAACAGGCAGCTGGATGCAGCAACCCCGTTTTGGAGGTTAAAAGGCTTTAATAATACTAATATGTGGGCCATTTGGCATGGAGGCCAGGGAACTGTGCCAATCACATTTAGTTTACTAGTTTGGATGCAGAGTAAAGGGTGGGATTTTTTAAGTACTTGCCATGCCATAAAATCCTTCCAAGAACTTGGTCATGTCATCCTGTACCTCAGTTTCCCAACCATAAACAACATTTTGATAACATTGCCCTCTCCCAGATGGGATAAGACACTCTCAGGCACTCAGACACCCCATTAATATTATCTACTGGACAAGAGATTGGTCAAAACCCCTTTCCAAACATCCCCCCATACAAATGGATTCATTTCCAGTCTCCCAGGGATGCTATTTTTTAAACAGCTCTGATGGAGAAGAAAAGGCAATTATAGTTAATGGCATATTTCTAAAGACACGGGAGTGGGGAGGACCTAGGACATGGTTTGTATTCCTGGTGTACCGGTGTGACCTGGGAGCTGGTTGGGCTCAGCCCCCCTTGTCTGAACCCATCACTTGCAAAAACCCAGCTCCTCCTGTCCTGCCTGACCACCTCCGCTAACCAAAGAGCCCCATCAGGATTTCAGATCCAGCTCCCTGCTCCTCCTCCTTCTGCAGCAGCCCTCTGGCCATTAAAATATTAAATTGATGTACCTGCCATTAATATTCCCTGAAATCTTTGGTGTTTTGGGTTTTTTTTGGACAGGACCGAGCTGTGGCATCGGAAAAAGGGATAAAATGAAGAAGTGCCCTCCCAGCATGGGACAGCTGAAGCGATGTCACTCAACAAGCTGCTGTCAGAGGGGTGATTGAGGTGGACAGGAGGGACGGAAATGGCCACAGGCTGTAAAGGACACAGGCAGGTGGGAGGACGGGGTGATGGGGTGGGCTGGCCCGGGGCATAGGCGATACAAAAGGGACCGTGACAGCCTGCCAGGGCAGGGACCACGCGGGGATGGCAGGCGAGCATCTCAGGGTAGAGTAAGGCAGGGAGGGGAAGATGTGTGTGAAGAGTCGACGGGCAACCCGATGCCAGGGTTGCAGAAGGCTGGTTTGTCCTGAGCAGGATGAGACAGAAATGCTGGTGGAAAGTCTTTAGTAATAGATCTAGCAAGGGAGTTAAGAGGATGCTAATGCAAGGTAGGGGAAATGAGCCCAGACGGTAGAAAACTGAGTGAGGGGAGGGGAATTTAACATGGTTGTCAGTAGGGAGAAGGAAAAAAACAGAGGCAGTGGTATAGAGGAGAGTGGGAGAGGGGGAAATGCCCACTTCCCCATACACACTCACATGCACAGAGAGGGATCAGTAGTATAAGCTGCTTCAAGTGGTTTTTTAGCTTCAGCCTTTGCTAAGAGACTCTTCGGCACCCTCAGGCGTAGGCTGCTTGCTGGACAGCATTTCTGACCACACCAGCTCCTGCTTCCTTGGGAAAACCTTGAAGAGGAGGAAAACACCCCTCGCTGCAGATGTCAGCCCAGATAACACACCTGAGGTGCTAAGAAGTGACAAAGGACACAGGAGAGGAGGACGAAGAGACCGACTGCTTCTTTACTGAAGGTAATGTCTGAGATGATTGACTTTTTTTAATGCAATATCTCCTGCAGTATGAGAATTGCTGGTATTTATGGCCAAGCCTAGAGAGAACAGGTAAGAGCCAGTGGCAAGCATCCAGGTTTGTGCGAAGCATCATAAGGGAATGTAAGGAACTCTAGGCAGGGCAAGAGATGCTGAGGATGGAAAAGGGAAGGGTGATGAGGTGGTGCCCGTATGGTCCAAACAGGACCCTAGACTCACTACCAGGTTCCCAGGGACCAGACCCCACTGCTTGGATGTGGCCCGTGGCTGTGGCTTTGAAGCATCCATTCAAAGTGCATGTGTTCAAGCTCATAGCTATGAACAGACAAAACCAAGGGATGTGTTTTATTTTTAGGAACATCTTCAAAAAAAGGGTTTGGTTCGCAGGTGTGGAAGAGTTGGTGTTTGATGCCCTGTTGGCCAGATCTCTCAGCTCACAAGGCAAACCTTCACGGACTCAGGGGGTCCAGGGACTGCTCAGGAGGGACTGTAGGATCTCAGCTGGTCAGCATAGACTGCAGGGCCAGTGTCATCTCCTGGGAAGCTCTGCAATCTCAGATTGCTCCCAAGGAGCCGCCTTTGACTTTAAAGGATGTCCAGGTGTGAATAACACTTTCCAGGGGAAGTGACCCTCTGATTTTAATTCTCACCTTGAAATAAGTGGTCACCAGCAAGTTTCCACTAGTACCTCCCTGTCCACCAAAGCCAGCTGTTAGAATGTCATCTTCACACTGGTTTTGATCTTTTTATCACTCCGGAATCGTTATTAGACAAAGAAGTGCTTTCTCCATTTCATAGATGGAAAGCAGGGGTATAGACAGGCATAGGTCCAAATTCATCCCCATTACCCTTAGACCCTAGAATTAGGAGTCTAACTGAAGAGTACAGTCAACCCTGACTCCTTCTGGACACCCTCCTGGGCCCTCTTTGTGTGTCCTTGCCCTCCACAGGTGGCTGCTCCTTCTATTTCCAGCCCGTTAGCAGTATTGGTTATTTTAATTGGGAATGCATGACTGACGCTGTCAAAAGCCCAGCGTGGGTTGATCCTGCTCCTGGCTCAGCACAACCCCCCCAGCTCCCTACGCTGGGACCACATGGGAAGGAACTAACCAAAAAAGAAACTAGAGGAAAAGCACACTGTCCTTTTCCCCAAGGCTGCACCCTTGGCACCCACTCTCAGAGCATACCATTAGGTCTCCTGGCCCCCAGGAGAAAGCTCCAAGCTGGGGAAGTGTTCGTGATACGAGGTGATCCAAAAATTCCCAGTTAAACAGTCTCAGACATAGAAAGAGGACAAGGGAGATTTCCCATCCTTCCAAGCCAGTGGCAAAAATCCTGCCAGCTTCTCGAGGGACAGTTATCTTCAACTGCACTATTCTCTAACTTTACTTGCATTCAAGATATGGGAAAAAAGGGAAAGTTAAGGGGTAAGGGAGGCCATGCTGAACTTGTATGGGCATTGCTACAGGCTCTTCAGTTTGTTCCAGGCAAACTATTTCACATTTGCGCCTCAGTTTCCCCACCCATAATCTGGGGATACTGGTGAGCAGGCTTTGTTCAAGGACAGTTATTCTGCTCTGGTGCAAAGGATCAGACTGACTAAATAAAATATGATGGGGTTAAGCCAAACCCAATATGTCAGTTTAAAAGCACCTTATATTAGACCAGACAAAGCAGAAAATATAACTTAAAGGACCATAATGTGACTACCTTTTTATATTGAGTTAAAAGTGATGGAAAATCAAAGAAGGAGACTAGTAGGATGGACAGGCGTATTACCCGGACAGCTGGTGATTCTGACACAGCCTTTCCAAATAACCTTGGACAATTCACTTATTTTCTTCAGCTTTGTACTCTGCTTAGTGCCTCCCTTTTTTAAGACATTAAATTTTGGCACACTAGGACTGGATGTTTCAGAGATACTCATTGAGGCCTTATTCCCACTGACTTCAGGCAGAGAGCTCATTACCATAATTTATGGAGCAAACTCAATAACCTCTGAGACACCATCATGAAACCCCATCAGAGTTTGAAAAACCCAGGCGTACAAAACACCTCCAAAACCCAAGTGCCTAAATATAGTCCCTGGCTAGACATAGGCAATATTTTGCAGACAGGTGCAAACTTGCTTCGCTGTTTTAAGCTTCCTGGAAGCTGTGGTTAGGACAGTGTTTAGATGAGACTGGTTAGCCCTGCCACACAAATATACCCCCAGACAACTAATTTGGTTTCCAAGGCTAAAATGTTATCCTGATTTGTGCATGGTCACACAGAAAATTTGTAAGAGAGGCAAGAAAAGGCTCTACATGAGATTTTTGCCTCATGCAAGGTGCCTTCTGATGTAGGTCAGGGAACAATGAGGTGGTAAATTCCAACCATGCAAAGGTTTGGGCTCAAATCCTTCCTGCAGAGAGGGGCAGAGTATTCAGAAGGATTATGGAGAGAAACTGCAACACATTTTAACTCCCAGGCTGGGGGGGGGGGGTTCCCCCTTTTATGTCATTGGGATGACTTTTATTTACCCCTTCCTTTTTATGCACTGCTGTCACATCAATGCACCTCACTGTGCATCTGCGTGTAGACAGGCAAATGAAAGGCTAAGCAGCCTCCATCCTTCCAGTAACAACTGCTCCTAGGAAAGCATTCGTCTTGCAATCCAGGGTGGAAAAAGAAACTTGACGAAGAGCCCAGATGAGTGAGCGCCTGAATGCCAGGCGTATTAGAGAGCCTGTTTCGGGAGTATCGGCTCCCGTCTTGCCCTCAGTGGCAAACCATCCCAATCACAGCGACCCTTGGAGGACAGCTGCCCCATTCTTTCTTCCTTCTCCTCCTCACACCAGGCAGGGACAGATGTGGCTCTGGATATGTCTCAGATGATTGGGTTACTCTCAGTGGCTCAAAAAGGCATCATCTGTTGGCTCTTAGCTTGCATATCTGCTGTTCACAATGAATATAATATTCTTGGGTAGTCAGAAAGAAAGATATCGGCTCTAAATGGATGCATTTATACCCTATTGGCTTACGTCATTGCAGGCTTTTATTGCTATTCTTGTCAATCTTTTACACTCAAGTCTGTGTCCCATTCAGCTCCTTAACTTCTAGTAATTTAGCTGTAATTTCCCAATCCATGTTTCTTCATTCTACTTGTTTTGGGTTTTCTAAATCTGGGAACAGCATGGTCTGGAAAGCCAACCTAGTGAGCTTTTACTGCAACAGTCCCAGTTCATTCAAGTAATTGAATTTAATACAAATCTTGCTCAAGTTAGGTTTTAGCGTCATCAACAGATTCCCATTTATACCTACATAAGATTTTAAAATCCCAGTCCACAAATTGTACCAGAATAATGTACACAGATAAGGAATATTTGCCTACCTACATGCTTGGGGTCAAGGATCCTCCAAATGACTGCATCTGTTCCATCACTAATCGCTCTGAACCCACTATCTGGTCCTAGAATTTATGTGATACTTCGATATAGGCCTATGAGAAATCTAAGAACATGCTGCCAGTAAGCAACTATAAACATCCCATACAATTTGTTGAAGGACAATATATTTTCCATGTATATTAAACGAGTCTAGAAAATGCATCTATGTAAAACTTCTTTGCTCTAGAACTCTTCAGCTTATTTCAGAGCAAAACAACAAGGAAAACCTTCAGAAAGTAATAAACTTGGATAAGGGCTGTTAGTCTTTCCTATAAGGACACAGGAGTTTAGATGGCTTAGCAAAGTCAGGAACCAAAATTAAAGGTTTGCGAAACAGGATTGCTGCTCATGTCTGAATGAGAATTTCCCTCCCTTATCTTTAATTCCTTTTTTTTGTTTGTTTTTACTCACCCCACCTTTAGGTCGAATATTTTATTAAACCCATTAATTTTGTTGATGCTGTTACTCCCTTCCTTATTTTCTAGATAGCAAATTTACATTTTTTTTTCCTGTTGGAGGGGTGAGAATCCTCTCTTCTGCCCTCAGTCTCCTCTAGGTTAAGCTTCTGGCCTCCCACTGCCAGTCTGTGATGGTACCTGTCCCTGTCAAAGCTGCCAACAGCCCAGCCCCTAGTAAGGTTGGAGATACAACTTCTCTGTGTCCTGCACCAAATGAGGTGAATCTGTCATGCTTAATAGCCGTATGTATGAAGGTACAGGAATGTACTTGATGATAACAAATCGGGTGGGGATTCTGGAGACCTGGTGCTGTTCCCATCTGTCCACTTCCCTCTGCTGTGCCTCAGTTTCCCTGCCTGACACCTATAGGTTTGCAATCAAAACCTTTTGTGTAACTGGAATGAGAAGCAAGAAATTTGGGGTCAAAGCCTTGGGGGGAGGGGGGATGGGATGTCATTTTGCAACGCTAAACTGAATTTCATTGGCAAAAGTACCCTTTTTCCTTAAAGGAGAAAATCTCTTACAACACATGGCTGTCGCAGTAGCCCCTATTCCAGTCTTGTTCATGACCCCAAAAGTAGCACAGAGGTAAAACAGAGTTGGTCCTATCTACTTGATTAAGTGCTTACAGTCATGAATAATAAAAATCATGCAGATTCACATGAGGGCTAACTGGGCCAAGAAGAAATAGATACTCATTCCTTATTGCTGATAACTTATGTAAACAGATTTCTGCACCCAAAAATGTAGGAACCCATGGACTGAGTCATCGCTCTACTGAAATCTCTGGGAGTTTTACCCTGATGTCAGCGAGACTCAGCTTCCTCACCTCTTCTGAGTCAAAAGGCTTCGTGTAATTGGGAAGTAAATATTACATTGAGTTCTCAATCTCAAATCAAAATGTAATAAATGCTCCTATAATATTCGTCTGTCTTACATTTAAAAAAAATTAAGAACAGGAAAGTTTTGCTGCCGTCTTTTTAACACCTGTGTTGCACTTGGTGTAAAAATCTCCATATAATGCAAATGCAGACACCACTCCTGATCCTGTGGACCTTTAAATAATGTCACTTACTGGATCACTGCATGACTCAGCTTTCTCTAAAATTTGCATTCATTTGTTTTATCAGTTACCGACATTAATGAAGTAATGACTGCATATGTGAAATTCCCTGCCATGAATTGCTCTAGAAATCACAAAGGAAGGTCTTTGTCTTGTTTTAAAACAAACAAGCAACTCCCTCCAAAAGCCACTCATCTCTTCACTGCAGTCAACAAGTCTTTTTACGTGAGCAAAATTACTCAGAGCAGCGTGTATAACATCAGAATCACAAAGTTTTTAAGTGAAAATAAATTTGAGCCATTCCTAGACTTGACAGCCTCTAAATCCATGGAAAATAAAAGCTACGAACGTTGTATGAACTGTTAGTTTATATTTGTAATTACCACAAGTTTTCCCAGTTCTGTTTGCAGACATCTGCTGGATTGCTGCTACTTAAAGGGATGCAGCTATTACCCATCCCAGGACATTCCTTGTCAAATGTAGTGATAACCAAGGCTTGAAATACTGCTTGAGCAAAGTGTCAGCAAAATAATTTCTCTTACAAGTATCTGTAGCTACTCTGACGGCTTCTCCACTGTTGGCAGATACAGAAGGAGGGCCCAAGCTGAGGCTCAGGAGAGAAGTATGTCTCTTTCCTCTGCTCTGAGCTTCCCACGCATCACGGACCAACCATGTATGTCTCAACATCACTTTTTCTACTGAGACACACAGAGCATACGAGTCCCCTTCCGTGCCTTGTCATAGCCACAAACTATTTAGTCCTTCGAGTTTTGCTGTAAGTAAAAACGTAGGTTACTGACCCATTCAGCTCCAACTGAGTGTTATGATGAGCAACGCCACGGGATGGACTTCCATCCTAAACTCCTTTGTAGACATACATCATTTAATGACACAGATTTACTGAGTAGCTGACAAGGAGAAAAAATAGGGGCAGAAAAACCAAGGTGCTTGCATGTGAGATGTGAAAAATCAGTGTCAGATCTTGGGGGAAGTTGCAAAACAGATGTTTTCTGAAGTAGCATCATGCCAGGGAATACATCTGCTACAGGGAAGGATGGAGAACCCCATAGGCATAGAAAGCGACTCTGACTCAGTTTCTTGAAGACACAATAAAATGCCTGGAGAGTGACAGCAAAGCTTGGGAGAGGTCTCAGTGCTCCAGGGAGACCTGCAGCCTCTGAGGAGCTCACGTAGTGCTGCTCTGCAGTCGGGAGTCTGAGCCTGGCCAGCAACCTCTCACTAAAGTCTGGTTTCAAAGAGGCTTTGTGTTTCCTTCAAAGCTTGGGGTTATTACTACCTTGCTTTTAGTGCTTTTCACCAACTGAGATTGTTCCTTAGTCTTTTTACTCTTTTGGAAGAGAAGACATAGAAGAAAATCTTATTTTCTTTTCCTGCCCGATATACTTGTGTGGACTAGCTGTGTATCACTAGCCTGGTTACTTCCTTCCCCTTTCCCATCCTCAGAGATGCTTCCACTTACAAACATCATCTTTGTGAATCTGGTACATGAACAAATTGATGCCATCCAACTGTTTCCCACACGTGGCCATAGGTCCCTTTGAGCATGTCCAGCATCCCTCAGCATGCCTGCCCCACCAAGGACAAGAGTGTGCAATAGCTCCAAATCGAGGGCTTAGCATAGGAGGGGACATCAAAGTACCCTGCATTTCAGTTCTGTTGATCATTTCTATCATCAAATACAGAAATCTGCCCATATGTCCTGACCTCTGTGTCATGACAGACTCCTCTCAAACTTGTGCACCAGGACATGGCACAAGTTGGAACACAGGAAATTCCAATTAGGTATCCGCAAACAGGTTTTTCACCATAAGGGTAGTCAAACCCTGGGACAGAGTCCCAAAGAGACTGAGACATCTCTGTCCTTGGAGAGATTCAAACTTAGCGAGACATAGTGCTGAGCAACCTGACCTAAGCTGGCCCTGCTTTGAGCCAGGAGATGCACAAGAGGCCTCCAGACCTCCCTTCTGACCTAAATAACTCTGTGACTCCACAATTTAAAAGCTTGTTTCTGAACAACCAGGCCAGGTTCCTGTGAGTTACTGTCTGGTTTTGAATACATTGCCTACTTGGCCAGGCAGCTGTCCAGGGCAGGGACTATCTCCCTATGCACATATGAGCAGCTCCTCTTCTCAGCCAGGTCCTCACAGCCCTGCCTCGATACCAATAATAATCATAAAGTGAAAGGAAAAAACACTATCTACCACCTCTCACTCATGTGACTTACTTTTTTACAGCAAACTCTAGTTTTTCAGGACTTCAGGGCTATCAAAACAAGTCCAAGACATGCCCCAACGTGCACTTCCATGCATGCACGTGAAATTCCAGCCTTCGGCATTGTGCAATGGCACACACAGGAATGCTCGCAAATGACAGGCACTGGAAAATCTGAATCACCTGAAAATATACCTCCAGAACACCCCAAACTGACCAAGGGTGAAATTACAAGGTTTTGTGCTGCTGCTGCTTTTCCAAGGAGGAAGCAGGCCACCAGCTCTGAAACACATCTTAGGTGCAACACTACCTCTTCAGGAGTGGAAGTTGGACAGCTGTCCTACTGCCTAGAGGTCACGATCCAGACTTCTCTTATGAGATGACATGCTTCTTTATATCCCCATATGGATTAGGCTGCTATGGAATGTAAGGAAGTGTGTGGTTTCAGGGAGACATCACCAGTGTCCTCGGCTTCCAGCTACTGCAAGGAGTCAAATGCTTTTCTGTAACTGCATTTTATTTAAATTTGACTTTGTCAAGTACAGTCAGGCACCTTATATTCACTCTACGGTGCCCTTGGTGCCCACAGAAAGCACATGGGGATCTGCAAATCTAAAAAGGTTGCAAACTCCTCAATCCATTCAAATTTGATAACAAAGACGTATTCTGCACTTCTTTCTCTGGAAAAATCAACCGTCTGACTACAGGCTTCACCTAAACAAAATAATATTTATTCTCTTTTGAAAGTGCTTTTCAAGGGCATTCTGAAAATCACTACGTCACAGATAACCTCAACAATTGTCATCCATGCTCTGCTGGTGGAAAATGCTTTGGATTTAGTGACATGGAGAAAGAATTAAACAACACTGGATAGGAATGACTTGCAAAGAGTGAGACCAAATATGATCTAGATCTCACATTGGTTACAAAACTCTCTTTGCTCCCACTAAGTAATAACAAGATCTTCTTTAATGGAATTAAAATGAATGCTACAGATATAGGAATTGTAGTGGATTGATCAAGATTAATTCAATACACTGCTTCAGTACAGTAACAGACAGAACAGGCTGCAGAAAGTTCCCTCCTATTTAATGTGACACCATGGAGCAAAGCAGGCACACAGCCTTTTTAAAAATGATGGGCTTTTCTTCCTAAATCTGTATTATCATAACTCAGGATAGTCTTGCCATGTACACAGATGTCCCTCTCTCTTCTGAGCACTGGTTAATTCTTTGCTCTAAAACCACCATGTAGCAATGGGTTCATTACGTTTTTTTTGCAAACTGCAAGAGAGTGGACCAGTTGCCTTTTATCCATCTAGGACAGCCTGGAGGTATCCTGGATATCTGCAGGATACCCTGAATATCCTGTTCCACAGAGCTGAAGAGCTCTAAACATTTCTCATACACTACCTTCTTCCACTATAGGTCAAATATTTGGTCAAAATTTTAGGTAGTTTTCAATCAGTCTTAATTTCTTTTAAGAAATTATTTAGGAAATCCTTTGAAGCTCCAAAGCGATGGGGACTGTTGTTAGGATTATGACCTAGATTTTGAAAAGTTTTCAGACCCTCATTTCCCATGGGAAATTGTAGGAATTCCACCTCAAAATACCCTCAACAAACCTGATCTAGTTAGAAGCTTAAGGACATGTCTATGCTGCAGCAATCAACATTCACAACTTAAAATTAAGTTGACTGAGAGGTACTGCTAGCAGGTAGACCTTGTAATTCGGCAAATTGATGCCCATGTATTTGTCCAATGTCCAGATCAGTTGTGTGGTTCAGGCTGGCCACACTCTGCTGAAGGTAATGCTGGAGCCAGCTGGCTTTTATCACTGTAGCTTGTACTCCTTGGCCTCATACTGCAAAGAGGCTTTGGCATCTAAAAGTCCAAGTTTCACTTACTACACCACTATCAGTTCACTAAATAATGCCAGGGCCTGTGTTCTTGCCCTCAAACCAATGGGTACAAAATGATTATTCAGCTCTCTCACCTTCTTAAATAGATGATCATCTTCAAATTCCCTATTGGGAATGGTCCTTGACCTGTCCTAATTTGCAAGTTGAGCTTGGGAACTGCTAGGATGAGTGCTAGTTGACACAGGTCAAAACTGTGCCAGCAACTGTGCTAAACACAGCAGAAACCACTGAGTTCCTGTGCTTATACCTCAGCACTATTTAATATACTAATATAGACCTTGAAACCAATGACATTTATGTTCCTCAGTCACCAAGACGCTTTGCAAAATTTCGGTCTGAATAAAAACCAAGGCTTCTGCATCTGACCCAAGCCCTGTGGTCTCCTAGATGTAATTCAGGAGGGCACTTGTCAAACATTATTTCATCCTTTCCTTCTTCTACAGACCTAACTCTTAGGTTATGAAGACTAATCCAAAAGATAAATAGAGCAGAGGACAATAATCCTTTTTTCTTTAATCATAACAACTACACAAGATAAAAGGGCACCTAATGGAAAGAGCAGGAAGGGGTGTGAATCCTGAGCTCTGTTCTCTCCCTGGCTTTGCTCATCAACCCGTTACCCGTGCCTCAAACACAACACTTCCTTTGTGCACCTGGTGTTCTCTTCATCTCTAACGTATTGAAGACATCTTGTAGTCTGTGGAGATCTGGACTTTATTTAGTTGCTTAAAAAGATGTTCCTGGTAACTCTGGAGACATCCTAAGAATAGCCCACTGGCTTCTAGCTCTTCTTCAGGTATGTCCTATGCCATACCTGCACATCACATGTGGGTGTCTCAGACACCCTGTGGCTCCTCAGACGGGGCCAGATGCTTATGTCTTGGCAAATGAAGCCAACCCTTCTCACTGGTCAGCTGAACCTGTCCCTAGTGTTGACTGACTGTATAAATTTGGGGTTTAAATCTGGGGTGGAATCCCATCCCTCATTTACTTTCTGCAGCTGTCTCCAGCCTGCATACGCCTGTTCCACTGGAGCCTGCAGTCAGCATTAACTCTTGCTGCACAGCATGGCCCTGGATTAAGTTACGGGCACACACTTGCAAGGACACATGAGAAGAAATAATGCAGACTAGTCATGCAGACATGAGGCTAAGGTTTAAGAAAACTTATAGCCCAGCTAGGGGTCAAGGCCACTGTTTTAACTCTGTTCCTCCCTTTGTCCTCTCACTGGGTATCTGCACCCAGGGCCCGACTGAAGGTAAAATTATCAAACAGCTTAAGGACAGGTCTAATTCTTCATCACTTCCATCAAGTTTACAACAGTCTAGTGCTGATAGGAGAGTGCATGAAGTGAATGATGTAGCTGAAGGTTTGCCTGAATTGTTCTTTTGCCAGCAAGGTAGATGTTTCCATAGGGAATACGGAGTTTATGTTGCTGATGCTTTCCTTGCTAATGAATAGTTGTGATGAAGCAAAGACAAAGTATGAAGCAAGCAGAGGAGTCTTGAGGTTACTTGAGTTAATATTCCCCCCAACACTGAGCACTGAGAGAGCAAAGGGAGGAAAAAAATGAAGAGGGAAAAAAACCCTCCTAATTAAAATATTTTTCAGAGAAAAATGTATCAGGTCCCTGAAAAACCACATGCGCATGGAAAGGGGCTTATGCATGGAGTTGGAAAAATGCTGCTTTTGTCCTGTTTGGAAGCTGCCCCGTGCCCCGCTGCTCGTGGTCTCCGGCAGCTGTCTCCTTGCTGAGGCTCCCAGGTACAGCTGGAGGGCTCGGGGCGGCTCTCTGAAAAGTGATGCCTGAGTGACAACTGGCAGGTGACTTCCCTTCAGTTGACAAAGGAGATGTCTTTCTTCCCTTCCTCCCTCCTGCTTTTCCTTTTTTATTATTATTTAAAAAAAAAAAACTTTTAAAAAGGAAAGGGGAAAAATAGGGAGAGAGAAAGCAGCGGGAAGAAAAGAGCTTTATGAAGAGAAATCTTCAGACACGTGCTGCTGTGTCTTAGGATGGGCAAATGCCAATCATCCAAGCTTTAGAAGACTTTCCTTATTACCCATGTCCTGGCTCATGAGTTGGGACCAGATTCCAAAACAAGCCCAGACTGTATGAAACATCTAGACGAGGACCCAAAATTTGGCTCCTGAGTCTTATCCCCATCCTTAAATACTGTTGCCTTATGCATTAGTGAGAAATTCACCCTAGTCCAGACAATCACCCAGGAACTGGGGCATCACATGGACCCTGTGCCCGGACCAATTCTCAGCCAAAATAGATGTACCAGAAGTCATCTAAGACGGAAAGTGATGAGGTCTCCTAAGCTGATGTCCTAAGTGCTGCGCCGTCCTTCTCTCCCTTTAAGCAGTGGTCGGCACCGGTGCCCCTGTCTAATCTATCTAATTCCCCTTGCAGGTAAGGCACAGCGAAGCCCAGCGAGTTACATGGTGAGGAGCTATGCTCTGCTCTGGCTGGTCAAATGGAACCAAGCCCATCTTCCTCGGAGGTTTGGTCCCCTTCAACCAGCTATAGCAGTGTTGAAAACATCAAGCCGGGAAGGTGTGCATCCCTCTGCCTCAGCTCAACCCACCAGCCCTTCTTCCTGGATGAATCTGCTACCCCTCTGAACATCTCCAGAGGTGCGCCTGGGGATGAGTCACCTGAAAAGGTTTGGGATAGGTTTTTGGTTTTAAAAAGCATCAGTGCAAGGGTGCTTGCCCCTGTAAGGGCACATACGCATGCCTGCTCCAGCATTACCACAGGCCCAAAATATCACATACAAGGCTTGCTGGCTCTGCAACATTCAGCAGGTTTCTAAGTCAATGTGGATCTGCAGGGCCCTGACATACAATCTTCTTTATTTCCCTTCCCTACCAAACATGCAACAACACACCCCCTTTTGCTGAGCACTGTCAGTCCAAGTAATTTGTATTTAAAATTTTTTTTAAAAAAATCATAAAGAACACAGGTAACATGTCCTTGAAAGTGCACTGAGTCTTTTCTTATTTATTTAATGCAAAAAGGAGCTATAAATAACCATAATTTACAGGGTAAAGGTTTGTGACCCACAGGAAACAACACATCAGTTATCCCATAGCCGCCTAGCCCACAACACACACATCACCTCACACATCTTCATGCAAGGTATCTTCTGAACCTTCCCACCCACACTACACTGCAGCAAATGAAGAAAAACAGCCAAATAACTTTAAAATGGCTTTGCTGACAGGGCCTGACCTGTTCTCTGAGGCAGGCAATGAATTTAGATGTCTAACTTCTGACATTCAACTCACCAAGTTGTTGTTTGTCTTCACCTCACCAAAAAAAAAGTAAAGCTATCAACAAATACATGAACAAATGCACTTCAACAAAAGTTTCTTATGTCCATCATCCATGATGCCCTTATTTTTTGCTGGATGGATTGGGAGGAGGGAGTATGAATGTAACATGTACAGAGTAAGGACTGGCATCAGTCTGTGCCAAGCAGTTTGGGTCTCTGCTACAGGACAGCGATGCTCCACGGACTGCCACATCTTCCCAGTCCCTGCGTTTTCCCCAGGGGGAAGCACTGGAGCACAACTTCATTTCTGCCAGGTCTCCATGGCCAGTGTCGTTTGGAAGACCCACACACACAGGGGTGATAGTGCAGGGGGAATCAGTCTGGCCTGGATCATGTGTGTGTGACAGACAGAGCAAAGGACACCAGCTTTTAAGTCCCCATGACGTGTCGTGAGGGTTTTCTGAGAGGCAAGAAGGAGTATGCACATTGTATGGGTTTGCTGGCACTACTGAATCTAAAAGGTTTAGTAAATTCAGGCCAAAAGAAAAATTGTTCCAAGATACCCAGGTTTCCTTCTCATGCCAGAGATACAATTTATCATGCACAAGGACCGTGTCATCACTGACAGCTCATGGATCTTAACCACAGCATGGGCAGAGTTACCACATTTCACAGCCCTAAATCCCTGGAGGTTTCCTAGCACTTCAGGCAAACTGCTCCTGATTTGAAACAGTTCCTGGAGGTGAGTCAAAAGGGGATTTTTTTTTAACATCTCGTGTCTCACGGCACCTCCACTCTACACAACTTGCGTTTGCTCAGCCTCAGCACTGCCCTGCAGTAACACCACATCGACATGAGGCACACCTGCAGGGTACAGCATCGGGTTATGCAGCAGATACCCAGAGACTCCTAACACAGTGGGTAAAGCAAGTATTAGGACATGCAATCCTCAACTTGTCAAGCTGTATTTTTCATGGCAGGAAATATTGTCTGGAAATACAGTCCCATCCAAAATATAACCCAGCCCTAACAGAAGATCCAACAGTTCCAGCACAGTACATAGAAGTTGTGTTTCTACTAGAGACTAGAGAAATAACTTGTCCCAGGGCCCATTCGCTGTCCCTGAGAACTGCTGGACCCATCTGGCCGTGTCCACACTCAGCCTCCACCACAGCATCACTGCATTCAAACTGTCTCCCAGGAGAAGGCTGGGTACTAACCCATCTCCCAGATGGCTGATGGAGAGGAGGTCATGGGTCTCTCCCAGCCTCTTGCTGTGACCCAGCCACGTTGTGGCAGCAGTGGTGGGCAGGCAGCGGTGATGGTCAGCTCTTCTCTACTCTGACACTTCCAGCAGACATTAGTCATGGACCAAGTCCTTCATGGGAGACCTAGGGCATCCCTTAGGCATCAACGAGGAGCAAATCCTAGAGCAACAGCAGTGACTGCAAAGCAGAGACATGGCAGGGACATGACAGCTCACATTCAGCCAGCACCAATTGCACCCTAAAACCCTCTTGCCATGCAAAGAGCTGGCTTTTGGGGTTATCCAGGAGCATGTGCTTACCTGTAAACCCTTCCCTGGTGTTTAGCTCTCCAGGACCAGCACCAGTCTGTGGAGGCTGCAGACCCATCTTCGGGGCAGAGCTGTGTTGGATGGGGAAGGAGATACAACAGACTGGGGCCAAGGGCTCAGCAGCAACTCAAGCTTCAACAGGGAAAACATCAGCAGGGGACAAAATCCTCAAGGAAAGAAACAAGGGCAGGATGCTTCGAGGCTCCCTATGGCCACCCTGTCCCCTCCTGTCCAGTGCCTGTTGGGTCAGAAAGGGCTCTACAAACACCTGACTGGGGTAATCAAGATGATGTGTAGGACCTTGGTCAAACCATCTTGATCCAGAGGCACACTGTGGCAGAGTTGGTATCTCCGCGGGACTGCACCGATGGGTGACCCATGCTGGGCAGGGTCCCCTGAAGGACTCACCAAAGGGACTGGGAGAACTGAATGCAATGTGTGGTGACAACAAGGGGACTTGAGATGAGGAAGGGGGAGGAGAGTTGCTGGGCTGAAGCTGAGCCTGTGGGAAGCAGAGGAAGATTTTTTTCCCTAAGTGTCTGCTTAATAGTTTTCCTTCTTCGTTTCTCAATACCCAAGTCAGTAATTTAAAGTTTGTTAGGGAGGGGTTTTTTGTTGATAATAAATTAACTGAAGTTCCCTTAGCTGAGACTCTCTTCTGTGCCATAGCATGGGTTTGAACACATCCCCTCACAATGCCATTGCCAGCCCAGTGCTACCTCCGGTTATGGCACAGAATGTCCCAGCACATCCTTACATTGCATCTAACCGTGCTTGGCCTCCCTTACCACAACATGAGTTGAGTTGGGATTAACCTGGTAGGCAGCAGTATTGGACAGTCCTGGGGCTGCCCTTCCTTGCAGGCACAACCCAATCCTTGCTCAGAGGCACTGACAGGTCAGTGCTACGGTGAGCTCAGTCCCTCATGGTGCTGGGCTGAAATGTGTTGCCCTGAGCCCTTGATGCTCACCCACTCAAATCCCTGCAGGAGCTGTTCCTCCAGGGGCACCCACTGCAACCTCTTGGGTGCTGGGTGCTGGAAACCTCCTCGTATTTGGGATGAGGCATCCTCAGGCTGAGCCCAAAGCTGCTCAGCTTCTTCCTCCCAAAATCTGCTGGGCACCTCTGAAGTTCCTGAAGAAGAGGTTTCAGCCAGAGCTTCCTTCACCACTGAAGATATGACCTCCTCTCATCTGACCTCCTTTCATGGAGCTGAGCAGTTTCTGCAAGGCTATAGAAGATATAGGTGTCAGAGATGGGCTCTCTGCTTCTCGGTGACTCCGTTACCTGTGAATGGAGGGGGAAGCATAACCTTGTACCTTTGCAGCTCCTTTCTCATGGTTCTTCTTGTGAGACTTCTGTACTGAGCTCTATTCCCAAACAAGGAGAGGATTTTCCCTCCCCTACACCTTCACTAAGTTTTCCCAGGCACATGAAAAGCAGCAATAATCCATTTTTACAGAGTAGTTTCTGAACTCTTTTTTCACGTTGATTTTGCTGACATGCAGAAGCCAAAACCTTTGTCTAGAGCAGCAACACACAGGAGAAAGCAAGGCTGGAAAAGTCATCCCAGCAGGTCTTGCTGGTCTCTGGACTGAGCGCAACACATGCTCGAATTCAATCCTGTTTTACAAAGAGATTTGTGCTGAAGTCCCATTTAAACAGATGCTTGAAATAAGATAAGTGCTTGCAGGCTTGCCAAGCAACCAAAAACTGAGACAGTAACAACCAGTGACTCCTGTCCTACACAGTTCACCCAAAACAGTGTTTTCCGGCATTTCGCATCCCTCCTCTGAAACACACAGTATCACCGAAGTACACCATTGCCAGCCAATGCTGCCCTTCCCCTCAAATACTCAATTTTTCTTTCTTCTTTTTTTGCGTGTGTGGATACCTCTTTGTTTTCCACTTTAACCTTTCAGAGTGGTTAAGGGTTTTTTGCTTGTTTGTTTTCTCTTTAATCATTTCATTGGTTGTGCTATGTACATAATGGGATTCTCCCAGCAACTCAAAGATTATGGATTTTGAATGCAAAAAAATTAAGAAGTAGTTTTGGGTTTGGGGGGATTAAATGAAAGCAAAAAATGGCTTATTACTTTTTTTTTTCTCTGAAGGAGAAAAAGCAACCATATTAAAAACAAAAATAAAAACAAGGGAAAAATACACACACACAAAACCCCCAAACAAACAAAAAAACCAACCCCAAAATCAAAACAAAACCAGTAGAAAAAAAAAAGCCCAGGAGAGCCAGCACGAAAGTGGAAATAGTCCCACAATTTAGAAAGGAAAAACTGTCCTGCCAAGTACCTTAGAAAAATCCTGTCAAAAGTATGAGTGGGGAATAAGTACATATGTCTACTTGCTCAACAACATGAGGAAAAATAAAATGTGTAAAACAAGACAGAAATTAATACTTAGCTTCTTGATGTGATGTTCCTTCTTGGTAAGCATCCTTTGGATTACAGTAACTGGGCAAAGGATATCCTTCCCATACTTGGGTTCCTTCCGCGTTTCAGCAGTTAATAAACCCAGAGCTTCCACCCAGCACTTTCTTACCACTGTCATAAATCAAAACTAATAAAAAATACCAACAACTATTAAAAGGAAAGGTCTTTTTGAATACTCAAACCTCATAATTTTGTTTCATGATGATCTGGAACAAAGCATCTTGCTTCACTAGGAATGAAAAATCTGGTTTCTTTCCAAGTTCAAATATCTTGTAAAAAGAAATAAATATGTTCTGGTTTGTTTTGTTTTCCAGTGAATTTTTGAGTCATTTCAGTCCCCCAAGAAATGTTTTGGAAAGCAAGAAATAACATTGAACCGAATGTGGTTCAGCTTTCTCCTCTATGGAGTAAGCAAGGCAGGACAATATCTCACTCCTTTCTCTCCTGAGCTCTGTAAGACAAAGGAATCCATCGGTCTTAGTCCTGGCACTGCAGGAATGAAGGGGATCGTAGACAGTAGCATTTTCGCACATGTCACACGCACGATTTGACTGTCACCACATCTCATTGCGCTTTGTCACCACTAATGTGATTCTTTCCACTGACTTAAGTGAAAAGACATACTCTTCCATTGCATTTTATTAGCCAAACCATTGAGATAACAAGGAGTAACGATGAGTAAATTCAGGAAAGAAATTATTCTTTGAAATTACCAAGTTCTTTTGTCTTCAGAAAGTACAAAATTGACCCAATTTTTGTTTACTGTAGACACTTCAAAGTTCAAACCACTTTAGAAACAGCCTCCAGCAATTCTACATTAAGCAAACTCCCTGTTCACAATAAATGAAAACAAGGTGCAAATCCACCTTGAAAATATTCCTCAAAATATTTATGGATGTAATTTTATTGAGCATTAATTGTCATAACTGTTGGTTTTCAGGAAGCATTGCATTCATCCCAAAAGGCCATTTTTCAGAGGAAATAAATATATATGTCTATATATTCACATCAAAAAGTTCAAAACAGAAGACTTCTGTAAGCTTGATGTAATCCGCTTCATTATCTGTCTTTCAAAACCAGACACTTATCACCCAAAAGCTTTTGAGCATCATTGTCAAGGAGGATCACTGTTGGTGCTCTCTTTCCAAGGGGAAAAGCATCACTGTTCTCCCCTTTCTCGTCATAATCGTCTCTTGAGGAGAAGGACCAAGACCCACCTCTTGACCAATTCCCATTTATCCCATTTATCTGCTCTTCCACCAGCCATGTCCAGGTTCTGCCAGGGCATGAGACCACTTAATCCAGTTTAAAATGTACTTTTCTCTCTCCTGGGGGAACAAAGGTCATCTGCGCACATGCAGAAAGCTTCTACCAATCTCTGCTTCATTAAAAAAAAAACGAAAGAAAATAAGACAGATAAGCAGTCACCCCACTATCTGATTAACATTTTACTTTGCCTGATGTAACTTTATATGGTAAAACCCTGCTTGAATCCTTTGCAAACAAACTTCAGACTGGGATGATGAGACATTTGGGTACTTTGCCTGCTTGTCTCCTTCCGCTTGTCTCATATAAGCTGCTTATCAGCCATCAGCTCTTGTGCACCACAGAAGTCTTGTGATATCTGGCGTTTCCCACGTTGCTGCTCTGAGAGCTAAATCCCACCTTCTGAGCCAGCCCAGAGGGACCTCTTGACCATCAGAGGAGTCAGCAGAGGTGAAGGGATGTGTCTCTGCAGGGATGTTCCAAAGGTTTTTTACAGGCTTTGCAAGCTGGTTGGAAGCAGCAAGAGGATTTCTCTCCTTGGCTAGAAGTGCAGGTGTATTTCATTTTAATATTTCAATCTTCACAGTAACAAAAAAAAAAGGAGAGATGAGAAAAAAGGCGAGTAAATTCAGCTACTATTTTGGAAGAGCTTTTAGTAAATCCTTAACTGATTCCTGAATTTTGAAAAGTAATGTACATTTATAGTTCTCTCTCAGTCATGAATAATAATATAGACTCTGATTCACTGCATACTTATTTATGCATTAAGCTCTATGCATGTATGCAGTCCCTTGGCAATTGTTTATGAAAGAAAGGCCACATTCATCCAATATTGTATTTTGTATGTTTATCGTTAAATAGTTAAAGCAAAGTAATTGTAAGGAATGGATGGAAGATGCATTTTGAATAGATGTTGTGATGAAAATATATAAATTTCTTCATTGTGAGGGTGGTGAGGCCCTGGCACAGGTTGCCCAGAGAAGCTGTGCATGTCCCATCCCTGGAAATGTTCAAGGCCAGGTTGGATGGGGCTTTGAGAAACCTGGTCTGGTGGAAGGTGTCCCTGCCCATGGCAAGGGGATTGGAACTAGATGGTTTTTAAGGTCCCTTCCAACCCAAACCGTTCTATGATTCTATACTTCAGGGAAATCAGAGTTTTCTTATAGTTCTGCATGCAAATACTGTATATTTATACAACCTTCCCACTGTTTAGCACAGTGTGGCTTATACAGGTAATGTGAAAAATGATCAGAAATTCAACCTCTAATCATCCATAACTTTTATTTTCTCTCCTCCAAAAGTTCATTGCTCCTACCCCGTTCAGCTTGTTCCCTCTAATGCAACAGCTTCATCTGTTCCTGAGCATGTGTATCTTATTTCAAGGTTTGTTGTATCTAGAAAGACTTAATTTCAAGTATTGGCACCTTTAAAAGCGTGTAGAACTTCTGAAGCGAACGTTGGGCACAAAGATGATAGTTTCTGGACTGTTACAATGACAATCATGTGGTCATAATGATGTGAATAACCTCTTTAGTCCACAGATGATAATTTCATAAGTTTTTCTACTTGCGGGGTAGTCACATATAAAAGTGGTATTTTAATTCTGTGCCAAGGAACTGTGTCCAAATAAATACACCACTAGCCTGCACAACCAAACCTGTTATTGCATCTTACAAATGGAAAGTAAAAATAATACACAGATTCATCTTATGATGTTTATGAAACTGAAGAGTGTGGTTAGATTCTAGTTTGGTATTAGCCAGTCAAACTTTTTATATATCATCTTCTTTAGTTTATTTTGTGGTCCTTATTACTTTTTTCTCTCCATAGGCCAAATCCAAGATTCTCACTTGATTGATGGCAGACATACTTTATTAAATATTGAATCTGATTTCTTTTACGCTCTTACAAACTTTTAACATGAAGGATTCAATCCCTCCTAAAAAGGACAGCAGTTCAAAACTGAAAATGATGCAAGTAATTCTCTTGAAAATTTATTTCAAACCAGAATGCTTTTATTGCTTTTGAGATGGAGAACAGACTCCTGTATGAATGTCTAGGATCTGGCCACACAAGAGAAAAAGTGGTTGGAAACACTAGAGTGAAAATGCAAACAAATGCCTTTATATTTTGGGTATTCCTGTCCCTGGTCTGGAATCACAAGGGAGCAGCTACTCCACCATGAGTTCATGGTGTCCCATGAGAGGTTCTCATGTACTGTCCAGCCCAAACATTTCCACCATTGCCTATAATCCATCACCATTTCCCAAAGCTTCTGTGGTGGAGAGAACAGACATTTCTTAATTCCCAGAGAAGCAACAGGGAAGCAACATATGGTTATTGCAATCCCTCTATGACCCATGTGAGACCTCTGTCCATACACTGCTTCATAGCCTCTTCTACCAAATTAGACTGGCCCATCAGCAACGTGGATGGTTTATAAATAACATTCATGAGAACTGTGGCCACACATCTCCTTGGCTGGGAAGCTTATGAGTTGCAGCTACAAATAAAACTCTGCTCTGGCAGAGCTACTTGAATTATCGTTTGCAAAAAAATTATCTGATGAAACAAGTAAGTCATCTGATTAAGTCTTTTTGCAAGCAGAAAATTTACATCCTAATTTGCTCTTTGTGACCATCTGCCATGGATATGGCTTGAATGAACTATTGTCAGTTAAGGTTTTGTCCACATCTTCTCATGTTGATGTGGTACAGACACTGTTTGCTTAAAGTCCACTGCTCCTTTACTGGATGTACAAGAGTTTGGCCACAGAAATGCTAAAAGAATCACAAGTGTCAAAGACCTGACTCTTTCAGGTGATGCGTTCTACTGTCACTATGGGATCCTGTGACATGTATGCGTCCTGCAGTGGGTGGGAGCATGAGGCACAGGTGCTCAGTGGATTTGGGGCTGTGGGTGGTGTCCTTTAAGGGACTGAGTTGTACAAACAAGGTTGATCATATAACCTCATGCTCCCCAAGTCAGAGAGTAAAGTGTAGTACTCTTATCTTCACAAAAAGGTCCTCACTATCACCTGGGATGTGGTGACCTGGCCATTGGTTGTATCCTGGGAACGACAGACTCTTCATTCCCACAGGCCTTTGCTTCTTTCTCCTGGTCTGGGACAATGAATGTTCTTGTGGTCCCATCTACTTTGGGCTTAAGGGGGACTGAAGAAAGAAAAGCCCACGATGCTTACAGTTTGCTGAGCTTTGACATTGGTCCTTCTCATGCCTGTATCCTATTTGTGGTTAACTTGTTGGCTGTCATTCCTCACCTACTCTTCACAATGGAAAAATTAAGAGAGTAAAGCCTGCAAACGAGCACCAGAGAATGGATGATGGCCTCCAGCATTGATGGAGAAGCTATTATAGAAGGAATAAATGATCACGCAGGATTTCACATTGGTTGAAATACAGGCAGGGCCACAAGTCTTTTTTCTAGCCCTAGTTGGGTTCAGCACAGTTAGTTCACCCAGAATAAAGAGCTGTTAAAAGCAGCAGTGATGGTTCATTTCAACAAAGAAATTACTCAAGAGCTCTGCCTGGTACACATCTATTCACTTTGCCCTTGTAGCCATGGCATCAGCACAGAAAGGACCAGATCTGGTTAAGAGACATCATTCAGGTTCAAATAGCACAGTGCGAGGCCACGCATCTCAGAGGAGGAGATCTTCAGCAGTGGTTATTCTCTGAAATCTCTGCCTGGGATAGTTCTGGAAACTGCATTGCACTGCGGTCAGAATTTGCATATGTTTGGAAAAATGATGAATTTCCTTTTCTTATTTTAAAAAGAAAAAAGAGTCAACTCAAACCCCAGCTCGGTGAAAGGACACGAAAATTAGGATCCCCATTGCGCACTTACAATTCTCATCAAAACCACTCTGAGTCACTTATTCTGTAATACTTTTGAATTCTGACACTTTCTTGCACACAAAATGTAGTGGCCAGCGGTAATTTCTCTGCAAGAAAAAAAAAATGAAGTTTGACTTCTTAAAACGCGATGATGAATGACCAAGTTTTTCAGATTTTACCCAGCAGAGGGCAAATGGCCACAATGGAAACAGCTTTATTTCTGCAGCCTGCCTTACCAAATCTGCCTGAGTATAAGACCTGTGATATAGATACAGCAAGTGCATCATGACAAAACTAGTTTTCTGAACCTAATTTGATTGGAAAGCAGTGGGTGGTGGAGCACAAGCTAGTGGTCGAGCAACTGCTGGCTAAGGGCTGGCGTTTCGGCACGTAGCATCGACCTCTCAATGCTCCATATAAGTTCCTTTCCTACAACGTCACCTTGCACCGCTACCAAAAGCGTGAGCCAGTTTCACGGGTGCTGCATGGTGCCCTGCATGGCAAGGATGGCTTCCCCTCCAGTGAGAGGCTCGAGGAGGCAGATCCCAAATCTCGTGGGCATCATTGCAGCCCAGGGCTGCAGGAAGTGCCTCTTGCAGATGAGAACTGAGATTGCAGGGAGACTGCTCCTATTTAGCGATGCTGCCTCATCTTCCCTCTGCTTTGGTCCCTGTCCAGGTACGGTTGAAGATTTCAGGGTCAGATTCTCATTTCTACTGTGCTTTCTGTAAGCCTTCCCAAAGAAGTAAGCTTCATCAGACTGGGGACCAAGCTGAGGCATTTGAGAGCATGAAGTGAGGAATTTCAGCCTCCTATATTCTAGTATCTCTCCTCTCTTGCATCAGCCAGGAGAGTATCCACAACTGTACAGATAACCTTGTGCACTGTGGTGTTCCTCACTTTGTTGTCGTGCTGAAGTCAAGGGTGATACACAAATGTAAAATCACGAGCTGTGCTTGTGAATGAGAAACTTGTATTCACAAATTTTAACAGCTGGAATTGATAGAACTACACAGGCAGAATTTATCTTTTCTTTTTTTTTTTTTTTTCCAATGGATGGTACAAAGAACTAACTCTCAGATGTTCTCCAGACAATTCTGTAACATGTTTTTCTCCCTGTTTGCCATAGATTTTCAGTTTTGAAAACTCTGAGCACTCCAATGCAGCTACTTCTAATTTAGTGCACAAAAAGTATGCGTAACTGGAGGTGAAAGAGGTTGACAAATCTGCAGCTGTCAGTTGGTTTTGAGATAAGGACAAACACACCAAGGACTTCCTGGCAAACTACAGAATTAACTTCATTTCAGATAAATTTTAATTATAATCGACCCAAAAAGGAAGCATAAATATTTTCCAAAGGGTAGGGGATAGACTGCCCGGAAATCTGATATCAATTTAGTGCGAACAGGAGAGCTTCTCCATGCTGCAATTGTGAAGAGGTGCCATGTACCAGTTCCCTGCCTCTCAGAGGGTCTGTGAGCATCAGGACATTGAAACACTACACAGATGATTTGTCTTGAGCTTGGTGCACCACTTTGCAAGGGATGGATGGGTCAAGTGGAGAGCCTCCCAAGCAGAGTAAGGAAAAAATAAAACCAAATGTACAAAGGCCTTGAAAGCATGTTCCAAGAGGGAAGGGGGACAGGAACAACTTGTCCCAGCACCCACTGGGGATGGGAAATAAATGTCTCAACCTGCAGCAAGTGAAATTTCAGATGGACATCTGGAAATTGGTGTGAGCTGGGTGCAGGGCAGCAGTAGGGACCCCAAGTCCTTCTCCCCCTGCTTTCTGCCATTTGCTGGGGCCAAGGTGTGGGCGAGATACAGGATGTGAGCAGATAGCACAGCAAACAGAGAATTTCAAAATGAGTTAATTGTGTGTATAAACAATTCCACCAGCTTGAATATGAGACAACTTTATGCATAAAGGGTTTCTTCTTGTACAGTTTATAACTGGGTGTGACATGTACTGCCACAGGATGTCTGCAAAGCCATGAAAGTCAAGCATTGACAGAGAGATCTTTAATTGACAACAAAACTATTTGGTCATTAACATCATTGATAACCACAAAAGCAAATAAATGAGGAGATGCATTAAATCATCTGTGCTCAAGGAAGAGCTTCATCACTTCTGATGTCCTCTTTTCAGCCTAGATCACCTCTCATTAATCAGTCATTGCATTTCTCAAACATTCCTTTCCATGCAGACGAGTATCTTGTGTTGTCCAGGAGATATTATCCCTTCCATTAGCTGTTAGATGCTAATTTGGCTCAGTTTTACAACAAACACTTGAGCACTACAATGACACAAGCAGCGATAGTTTGCTGATCAGGATCCGGCTGTAATCTGGGCAGTCGTATCCTGCACCCACCTCCTGGCAGCATAAAGCCCCTCTCCACTTACCTGGACTACATTACAGTTACATATTAATCATCTATTAATTACCACAGAGCAGGCATAAAATTCTTGCGTCTCATTAAGTCCAACTTGTATATCTGGAAGTCTTCTTTTTCCTCTGTCCCTCCAAACAGCAATGAAAAGATGACTTGAGTGATCTACTTCCTTTATGTTGACCTCCCAGCTACTGAGTATCTATTAGATACTAGTCATGCAACACACATGTCATCCACCGACAGCAATCACAGCTGATGAATAACTGTGATATTGATTTAGCTGTGTTGGGGAAATTTAGGCATGCAGTATGAGATGGCAATTTCTACTGCAGCTGCTGGGGAGGACAAGTAGAGGTGTTTAATAGAGGAAAAATGTTACTTTACCTTTTCTGTCATGTCTCCTGTACAAAGACCAAGGGGTAGGAGACTGGCGCAGTGATTTAACCAGTTTGAAGGGGACCACTGTATGTCTCTGATCCACCCATCCACTTAAAGCAGGATTAAATTAAACTAAACTAAAATTAAACTTCAGTGTTTAATCAGGGTGCTCAGAGCCTTGCCCTGTCAACTTCTGAGTTTCTTTCAGATAAGCAGTGACTTCAGACTCAGTCTAATCATTGATCTCCTAGAAATTACCTCCACAATGCACCATGAGTCATGCAATGTATGTAGGAGGAAGAGTGTTGCCTTATTTATAGGGATTTATAAGAATATGTACTCAAGAGGAAGAAAATGCATTCTCTCCAACAAGGAAAAATAAGTAAATATCTTCCTACATGTATAGAAAAGCTCCTTATTTTCCAGAAGTAGCATAAATTCAACTGATAGTGATCGAAAAAAAAAAAAAAAATGTTTAAAGTAGTTGGAGATATCTGCCATTTCTCTTTGAATTTACAGCAAGCTAAGTCAGGACACCAGAGCTCTGGCACTGACTCACACTGTGACTTTGAGGGGAGAAAGTGCCATCAAGGCCAGCTCAATCGGATTGGAGTGCCCGAAGGATCTCGGTTAGGTAAAGTACTTTAGTAGCAACTTAACCTCAAGAAAGCTTTCACCAGAGGCAAGAGAAGGGCTAGGCTTGATTGCAGAAGGCTTCAGATGATCTTTATTGGTTTTGTTTCAGTAAGCTTTTGTTAGTGTCCCAGTTTTCAGATCTCTAGCTAAGAGAGAGTTAAGTGTCAGAATAAAACTAATCCCATGGAGTAAATTCTAATCTTATGGGGAAAATCATGTCCAATTTTTATTTTCACTTCAGACCAGGAAGAATTGGAAAATAATTATTTGGAACTTGGAAAAATCTTGGAACCAGAAATGCAAGATTTTCATTTGTATAATTCAGACCTGGTAGAAGCATTTCAAGAAGTATATTTTCTCCCAAGCCTCTCTCATCTTGCCTATGACAATTGCAAAAGAATGCATTCATGGCTCAAAATAAACCGTGGAAAGTTTTCTTTTTTTTTTCACCATTGCAATGTTGTGCTACTTTAGCTGTGTTTGAATGCTTAACTCTTCACCTTCTGAGTACTGAGGTAACACAAACCACTGACACATTTAGAGTAGATGAGCCTGGATTTAGGGTCAGGCTGGTTGAATCTGACCTTCCGCTACCTTGTAGGCTTTTAAAATCTTTTTTGTTTCTAAAATTGGAAATTTAACTGACCCACTTTGAATGGATATTTCAGTAAATGGTTTTAGAGAAAACCCCTTCTGAGGATACCATTTCCTTTAACCTGTACATCTCTAACTCTAAGAGGGAAACTGAATTATACATTTAACTTTTCAAGCATCAGCATCTTTTAAACAAACTGATATAGGTCATGGCTATCCCAGAAACTGCAAACTAAATTCTACCCTTATTTACATCCTCCTTTGGATGGCACAAGGTGAGTAAAATTTGGACTTACACGTAAATATAAAGCCAACGTAAAATCACACCTTATTTGCATCATTTTCATCTGAAAACATCACCAAAATTAGACCTGAGAAAAGGTATGCATCAGCACATCAAGGCTATTACAGCGAGTGTTGCTTTATGGTGCACATCCTAGCTACTTTTAACCCACTGTCAGAGCAAAGTGACAAGAGTCATTTCCTAAGAAGGAAATGTTGGAGAAGGATAGACTCAACGTTCATGCCCTCCTTTCTAAAACATAAGACCCTTTGTCAAGAATCTCTCTGAAATTCAGCCTATGAGCAGCACCAACACCCTTGTGTCTGTCTATCACCCACCTACTCTCCAGGAACCTCATCAGAGAAGATGGCAGTAGCTGGTTTACTGTGCGTCCTAGTTCATTACGATCAGCATCATTACCTGGGAAGCTGCAGCCTGAGAGATTTGAGCCTACCCCTCTCTCTACATGCCAGGTTTTGTAGCGTTCTGGGTGGAGGGTCTTTCCTTGGGAGATGTTGAGTTGTCTTAAATAGCTATGCCATGGGGAGAAGATGACACTGTAGGTTAGCGGTTGCAATATTTGCCTGGGAGAGGCATCAGGTTTCTAGTTTCTGGTCCTATATCATCTGTTTTATCCAAAATTTTCATATCCCTATTTTGCTGCTGACTGTAACTGTACAATGGTGTAACTGTAGAGCTCTGAGCTCTCAGCAAAAGATACTGAATGACGCCACAGAAATAGCCTGTCCCTGAGCATCCTATACATCCCAGTGACCAAAATACTTACTAGAGGGTTGTTGATTTAAATCCCTGAAAGCAGATGAGAGGAATGAATATATAGGCATCCCTCCTTGCAGGCAAGGTCTCTTTCAGGGTCAAGCCCACAGCTTTTAATGACCATTCAGGGCTCATGAAGACATCTGCCTAAGAAGAAACAAAAAACAAGGCAGTTGCTATCAGCCAGAGCAACAATGATGTCCCGAAGTCAAAAGGGGGCACAGTCTTGAAGCAGCCCAACATCTCCAGGTCTGTAACCACCTTAAAATATCTTAGTGAAAATCTAGAAAAATATCCCTGAATGGGAGAAAGGGATCCTGACTGTCATCATGTCAAATGGAGTCTGTCCACTTGAACACATGGATTTAAATATTGCATGTTTAAGTACTAACATGGCAGTTACATCACAGCTCCAGTATATTTCAGTATACCTTACAAGGATGGAGAGACAGCAGGGTGGGATTAGGAGCCCCATAGAATCGTTGATCACTATCACCCAGGACACAGGGCTGGGACACAGGGATTCATAATGCTTTGGGGCTACACAATGCAAGGTATTTTAGCTCCTTATATTTTCAAGTGTAGCATGCTATCACCTGTATAACATGGATGAGGTGCCTGCAGATTCTTCCACTTTTCCTGCCTACAAGGGGAGTCATTTTGCATCTCTCAGCTTTCACAAGGTTTCTCTTGAATCCCTCTGTCCTCCTCCTAACTTCCTAGACCCCTTTCCTTAGGATCACAGCCCTGACTCATAGCACAAGAGCCTGAAATGAAATTAAAAGGTGGCAAGCTCAAAATCAATGTTCACATATTTTTTTTCCCTGATGAGAATGACCGAATTTGGGAACTCTCTATCCCAAAGGATTCTGGTCAAAACTGATACATCACACCTGAGGTGTAGACAAGAATAAAAATAACCTGATCCGGACTAGGAAATTTGAGAAAGAAATAGAAGCTTGGGAAGGAACCTGAGTTCCTAGGCACCAAGGCAAGTGACAGCACATGACAAGTATGGAGAGCAATTGGATGGGAGCCAACTGTCCAACATCTGCCCAGTTCAGTATGAAAAGACATCAGACTGACCTAGGAGTAAATGAATCCAATCTGGCAGTGCCAGTGATGTTAGTGGGTTTGATACCTACAGCATCCTAAGTCAAGACCATGAAGGACATCAATTTACATTTGACTAGATGATGACTCTAGTCCCAATTTAAAAGTGGGTACTTTGCACCCGCTTACTGCAGTGCATGACAATTTGGAGGGGGGTTTCTAATATCATCATTGACTTTTGTTACTACTTGAGTGACATGGCTAAAGTAATGACATCATCTACAGATCGAAGAAAGGGTGAGCCCATATCCTGTCTTCCATCTGCGTTAATGGAATATATACACACACACTTTTTAATTTAAGTTATGGTCAGAAACCACAGTTAAGGTTGGGAAAAAAAACACCTACTCCAAATTAACTAGGACAGCACAAAAGCCCTTATAAAAGTCCAGCAGCAAATGTGCCCAAACACCTTCAGTTCAATAGAGCCCAGCACAAGCATCAGCCACAGCAAGAGAAGGAAGGAAGATGTCGCTGATCCTCTGTGCTCCTCTGGTAAGAACTTGCTTTCTATTTTTTTCCCCCAGTTTGACAGATGCATAGTTAAACTCTAATAGGTGACTGTCAGGAATGGGGATCTGCACCCACCTTTAAAATGCTTGTTTAAACCATTAATTATTGAAAATAAATAAAATGGGAGACGGCTGAATAGCACCAGCATGGGGCAGCAATGAGACTGTACGGGTATATTAGTGAACGGGGCTACTGCAACATACTCTGACCCAAGAAATACACTGAAAACTCAACCTTAGAGTGTCTTTTTGTTGTTGTATCCTTTCTGCTATCTCCTGTATTGTATTATTTTCTATAAATTTTTTATCACCAAATTACAACTGAGTGTATACCATACCTGTCAGCACTGTAAGAATTAGCTAATGAAAGCAAGGGTGCATGTGATATATGGCACATTTTTCCATAATTACTCCAACCTGCAGTATAGGCTTTAGCTACCAGCTAGGCTGACTGTGGATGGATTTCCCAGCCACACAGAAGAGTCGTTAGGCATGCTGTGTTACAGCAGCTGTACCTGCCTTGTATCCTAAATCCACCAATTGTCTTCAGGTCAGATCACTGCTCTTAATGCTGCTGGCCGTATTGTCAGCCAGCAGTTCTGCCTACGGGAAGGTGATACAGCCTGGACTCAAGCCGGAGAGCTTCTTCAAGCAAGCACATGCTGGATGTCTGACCCAAAAAGATTCAAAATTCCCTCAAACTGTGAAAGTCAACTTAAGCATCACCAACACAAACCAGGGCACCAAAATGACTCCTGATGTCAGCAGCCGCTCTCTGGCTCCATGGGATTACAGGTATGATCTCTGTCCCCATGGTCTGGAATTACACGGGCTGCCCTGGTCAAGAATAATGCCGAGGCTATGCCCGCATCATTATTTTCAGTGCTTCACTGTTGAGAGATTTTCAAAATATGAGGGTATCCACAGTCCATACAATCCTCTTTGAAAAATAACCAATACAGAAAGGAGCACAGAGCAAAAATACCGTCTAGGCCAACATACAGAAAGCAAAGCAAATTGCTTTTGTAATTTCATTAATTTATTTGTATATTGGGGCAAGTTTTATCTTCAAAAGCATTCTTTACCTAAGAGATCATAAAAAATACCTCGGAGGGCTAACATTACGTCAAATTCAATGGTGGTTTAAAAACATCAGCAACAGGCCCTAAGAACATTTCATGTTTTGGGGGGGACCTGAAGTTCTTTGAGTCCATTAGTCAATCTGACATGTTCGGAAGCTCAAAAAATTTCTAATCAGTCTTTCAAAGTCAATGCCTGTTTGAAGCAAGTTCTTCGCAAAGGCAGTTGCATGCAGTCCTGGCATGCTTGTCTTTCTTACACTTAAAAACCTGTGGTATTTACTTACTTACACTTTGTTTCTTAAAAACCTACAGTAGTGGACGATCTACTGCTCCTGCATAGGCAGTCTCCAAGGAGGTGCAGGTTCTAGAGCTGGGAGCCCATAATGATGCCTCTGGAGATGCAGCAGCATTTCCATTTCAAATACTTCTTTTCATGTCAACTTACAGGATCGATGAGGACCACAACCGTTTCCCTCAAGTGATTGCTGAAGCCAAGTGCCGCCACTCCAGGTGCGTGAATTTGGACGGGCAGCTGGACCACAGCTTCAACTCTGTCCCCATCAAACAGGAGATCCTTGTCCTCCGGAGGGAGCAGAAGGGCTGTCACCAATCATACCGGTTGGAGAAGAAAATAATCACTGTGGGCTGCACGTGTGTCACCCCCTTGATTCGACACCAGGCTTAAGGGGGGCCAGTAGTGTAAGAGCAGGGAGCTGTGGAGGAGAACTTCCTTGCCTAACAGCATTGAAATGAAGGGGCCTGATTCAGTCTCCACAAAACTGAATCAAGCCATAATGATTAGCTAGAATCTATCAGAATATACTAAAAACGGAAAGAGTCTGTTAAAAAAAAAAATAGTTTTTCCCAAAAATCTTGAACTCTATGAATTCAGAATTCGGACACCTTCATGTGTCGAGCTGAAAAAGTAATGGGAACTCTTTAAGCATCTTTAGTTTACACTTCGAAATGTCTATTTATGTAATTCTATTTATGCTTGTGGAAAAGTTAGTAATAATGTATCTGTTTATTTATCTTTGTTGAATAAAAATAGTAAAAAACTCTGTGGTATTCTCCTTTCTTTCTAAAGAAACTTTTTTGATAGGGCAGGAATTCACTCGATCCAATTATGACCATGTAAGAGATTTCCATGATGCTAGAACCTAAAATTTTCTTGATAACATCTAGCTCTGCTGCAGTACAGTGTAAAGCTCACAGAAAAGTTAGGGCTTGTGTCATTAACACCATTTTACTGATAGAGAAACTAAGATACCTGGAGGAAAAATATTCACCAAGTGACAACCAATAGATTCACATTAAAGACAGACTAACAAAAAAAGTAGTGCCTAATTACCCAGTTATCCACCTAATTATTGGCTTGGAAAGGAATTTGTAAAGATAGGTTCAACACAAAACTTTGAATGCTTTTTTTGGGGAAAGAAACTCCCTCCTCTAAAACAGTGAGTGTTTTTCCACTGGTAAGTTTTAACTTTCGTCCAATGCTATTTGTGAATTTCACTCCAACCCATTTCAACACTTTTTCTGTGAAGCACGGTCACTACCTGGGTACACGAGGAAAAGCGCATGAGTGAGGTGGATAACTGAAGCAATTAACTGCAATCGTAATTTTCTCCATGCTTGTATCCTTCCAATACGTTCACTGCCAGCAGTTAATGCTTCAAATGTAGAGCACACTGACACAGCACTTCTACCGCGGTTGCAATGGGACTTGCGTAGGTGGTTGTTTCATGCTGCAGGTAGGTTTATTTAAAGTACACTTGGGTTAAAAGTGCTCAAATGAAAACGTTCCGCGTTTCAAAAGGCGGGCTGGTTTGTGAAGATGCGGATGTTTTGCTCGCTGCCGCCTTGAGGAGATGTGACCCTTCTCAGGCACTGGCAAAATGCCATCGGCAAATGGAACAGCAAATACAGAATTTCTAGAGATGCAGAGCTCAGGGGTGCAAGTCTTTAATAAGAGGCAAGGTCCTCTCAGGTGAAAGCATCTTCTCCAGATCCAGCTGTGCTAACTGAAGATGTGATCATCCCAATTTTTCTGCTGGGGGTTATTCCCTGCAGCTGTGCCAGTGAGCCTAAACCCTCCCTAATCTACTCCAGCCAAAATCAAGGGGAGTCAGCCTGTAATCTATGCTCATGGCACAGCCACAGTTTCATACCATCCCTTGACCTAGCAGATATATACTGGTCCAAGGAAGCATTAATTAATTCTGAGTGATCACAGTAACTGCAATCACAACAATGAACTCCTGTCCACACCTTTAGTTACCTTCAAACACTGATATAACTTTGCCCATATGTAGGTATCTACAAGTATACATGATCCTAATTTAGCTTGTTTCCTACCTTATCTCCAGCTATTCTTCCATAAGGTCTTCTGTAGGTCTTGAAGTTCACCCCAGATGACTGTCCCAGTATTAAGCAGGGGAACAGGCTGACAAAAAAAGCCATTGAGAAACACTCATCCTTTAAGGTTTTCAAGGAGTTATATAAATATCAGTCCAGGAAGACTGAAATAGAGCTGACTTGTCCATTAGATAACTTCTCAACATCCTACCACTTGTTATAAAAGGATCTTTGGCAAATTGTCTGCAGCAGCCCAAGTAACTTCTAACAGTTAAAATTACGGTAAGTCCCACCCTTTATTACCTGGTAGTCATGTGCCGTTAGCTGGAGTTAGTACATGAGTAACGGAGACTAGTTAGCAATGCTGAGAGCTACCATGAGCAAAAAGTCAGGACCAGGTCAGCGAGAGATGACACAGAGTACCAAAACCCTGAAAGCTTTCTGCTGATGGTCTATAAAGACATTCCAGTCGCCCTTCCAGCAGTGTCATTCTCCCTTGGACCATTTACCAACCCAATTAAATCTGTGCCTTGAGACACAACCCTTTTTTACCTACTTGGCCTTGTGCCAACTGCGTGCTCATCTCTGCAAGCTGCTTGGGTGTTGTACATGCTCCTGCAGAAGTGTTTAATAGTAAAATCACCTGGATTCATTTGGCCTGAGGACTGTTTTCTTTCCTACTGCAAGTTCTTTTGTAATTCCTGGCATCATAAGCTTGAAGGTCTTCCTTCACATTGCTGTGTTCAGTTGGAAAGGTGCAGAATAATTCCAAATCGATGCACCCTGCCATGAAGTCACCTAGTCAGTGCCATGGTTTCCTTGGGCAAACGTTCCTGACTACAGTCAATAATGATCACGATAGGAGACCGAAGAGAGTAGGTCCCCTCTTTCACCCTTGCACAGCTCTTATCAGTTTGAGGTTTAACAGATAAACCTTGCTCATTCTTGTTTTGGAGAGTTTCAGTGCTTTGCTTATTTGATGTCCTTTAATGATACAATCATGTGTGTTGGGGCAAAATTGTTGCAAAATACTCCTCAACACAAAGATTTCCAGTTCAGCATTGCTCCCAGTCTCAGTTTCATGTCAGTTTGCAAAATCTGAGCAGCAGCGGCTTAGCAGCCAGATTGCTCAGCAACCTGTGAGTAAAACCCAGCAGAAAGGGAAGTTTGAGACTGGATTTGTGTAGCAAATAATCAGATAACCATGCTCATCATTGCCAGTTATCAAAGCAAGCTGAGCAGATACCGTATGCTTACAAAAAATGATTGAGATTCAACTGTCTGGCAAGACTTACCACGTGAAGGAGGCCAGGAGCACAGATTTCAGATATATGAAATAAGAAGCAAACTCAAAAAATTTATAGGGGCAAGTTAAAGAGAAGAAAAGCTGGAACAGGGAACTTTGATCATGATACAAATATATTGTGCTCACTAAGAATGCAGATAAAACAGAAACATGACAATTCGTACTGGTAAGATGACTAAAACTCACTTATAGAAATCTATGCCCAGAAAACAGTATTTTGAGCAGAGCCTACTCAGTCCATGACCCTCAAAGAGCATCAAACACATTTTTAATCTTTTGTTGAAGTTACAGAAAGAGGTGGAAAAACTGAGCTAGTTTTCTGAAGGAAAAATAAATAAATGAAAAGTTACACAGAAAGCAGGAACGAATTTATCTGAAGAGCTGAGAAGTTGAAGCTGCTACCACTATCCATCCCTGGAAGTATGGAGAATAATCAGCAGAGACTGAAAATGTTTTCGTGAGTAGCAAAGACAGAAAGCGTGGTTTGTTTCTGATGCTGAGCCTGGCTGGCATCTTCTCAGCACACAGTCCCATCCCACCAACAGCTCTGAGTCTGCCAAGCAGTATCAGACAATCACAGGCATTTAAAGTAGTTAGGGTTTTTTTGTCACCACCTTGTAACAGTGCTGTAGAAAATGTAAACTTGGCCCACTCACCTAGATTCTTCTTAAGCACAAGGTTAAAAATAATATCAGAGAGCAAAGAAGTAAGAGGAAGAAGAGGAAGGAGGCAAAAGAAGGAGATCAAGGCTAGTCTCACATTTTACCCCATAATGGTGACATGGGAACAGGTTTCCAGTCTGATCTGTCAGGCCATCTCCCACGACAGCCAGAACTCACAGATGATATGGAAACTCACCCATCACCTATATCCATCATGTTGGCACCAAACCACAGATCCCCACAGGACTGACCAGCATTAAAATGTTGTCTGTTAGGTTGAACTCTCAACAAGCCATGTTGACTTCTGGATTTTCAAGCCATTGCTCCTCTAGCTTACCAAACACAAACAGTTCTTGGGTTGCTTCAACCTTTTAGGTTGCAACTTTTGCATTCTTTATACATTTAATTTCTGTGTGCTTTTAAAAGCAATGATTTTGTGGAACAGGCTGACCTGATCTGTAGTCGCTTTGAATACCCCCAGGAGCATTTGCCTGTTATCAAGTGTCCAAAGAAGCCTGGCTCACATCTGCAGGTCAATACACTCACAGGTCACAGCACAGGTCTGGGAGGACGCATCTACTCGGGCTCACATCACTGTTGTGCCTCTCAGCCCATGCTAATGCAGGGGTCCCTGCGGCGTGCTCCTTCCAGAATCCCATGAGAGCTGCTACACAACAGGATCCCTGCTTCAGCTACCAGAACAGGCACAGCCAAGGGTAGGAGTGAGCAAAGGGAGAAGGAAAGGACGCTAGTGAGAGGCAAGCAGAAGAGGAAAGGAATAGGAAAGGCCACAAGGCTCAGATACCAACCTGTCACCGCAGGTTGCTTAGCCCACCAGGTTATGAGAAGATGCTGTGGGATTGCTATTAGACCTACAGCTGTGTCTTCCCCTCCTGGTAAAACAACTGAGTCCTTGCAGGCCGCTCTAAGCTACATTTCAGAGCCAGAGATGCCCAGCTGGGCATCCAGGGGCTGGGTCTGTTGCTGCAAGGGGAACAAAAGCAAGCAAAGCCATTAGCAAAGGCTGGTCTGTGAACTGTGAACTGTGAACTGTACTTGCTCTTGGTGATGATATGACTGTGTTGTTTACAAGAAGCATAAACTCGTTTGCCATGTTCTTAGATTGCTGGGAATGAAAGCAAACCACCTACCTCATTGCAAAAGTCAACACCTAAAAAATAACCAGACTCTTATTTACAACCAACTGCACTCTAAGAATGACACCATTAGAAGGAAACAACCTTTGTTGCTCCTTTTATTTAGAAACAATCGCCACATACAAGTGAACGCCTTATTGAGAGGTGTGCGGTTTGCAGTTGATAGCGCTGGTTGCAAAACCTCATGACCCATGGGTGAGAATTAGCTACCTTTGCATTTTCTTAATTAGCTACTTCATAATTCATCCAGTGAGAACAATTCTTAGGGTAAGCTGATGGGTGTTTAAGAGCATCAGCACAGGAGCATACACCCGTTTAGCCACCACAAACCCATTGCCAAATTATGTCTGAAGAGAGAAATATAGGCTAGTTTTCTCCCCACAAAACAAGTGAAGACAACCCCATGAGCTAGGTTTATCAAGACGGAGAGAAATAGGTCAGGAGTAGGCACCAGGGTGTGCAGCGTGTGATTTCCTCATCAGTGGTTACTGTAAGAGGAGAACTGGTGTTACACAAGAACGCGCAGAAGACGCCTCCATGGGTTTGTGCTCCACCACATGAAGAGCTTGGTGGTCATAATGAAAGAGCTGCTGCCACAAATGAGTACAAATGCTTGTAATTGAATGAGACGGTTTCCCCGCCTGGTTACCCATGGCTTGTTAAACTGGCTCCCAGTGACCTGTGGGGCAGCAAATACACCCGACTCAACAAACAAGCACCAAAGGAGTCATCTGGACCCAATGACTTATCTGACCTACCTGGAGGAGGAAACCCAGAGTCTAACTGCACCAGGTGTATCTAATTTAAAGTGTCTTCTGTGCAGCAGAAATGAACTATGAGAATGCTTGCACACACGTTTACCATGGTTTAAATGTGGGTGAACAAGGAAATACAGGCTTAAAACTTCCACCAGCAGAAAACAAAGGCAGAGGTCTGAGAATCTGGCTCAGCTCTGGATGAAAGATGAGTAACGTCAAAAAAAACAACACTGCAGCAATTTGATAAAATAGCAAGTAGTGAGTCTTGCTAGGCTGTTCTCCTTGTGTAGCTAACAGAGAGAATGGGCAATTCCTCCTTTCCTAAGTTAGGACACGTCGGCTCGGTAGGCAATCATGCCTGAAGGTGTTTCTTCCATTGATGTGGAGGGATCCTCATCCATCACTTCAAGCCCAATGCCTAAGATTTAGCTGGTTAAAAAGCAGTGAGATGAAACTATCTTTGCACATTTCCCTGCATTCCTATGTCTTGGGTTTGCATGTCAAGGTTTTGGTAGC
>NW_009604391.1:0-34189 GCF_000690535.1 Cariama cristata | reverse complement strand
TTCCAGCCCAAATGGTTCTATGATTCTATAGGGTTGCATCTGAATTTGACACGTAAATTTCTCATCAAGCACTGCCACGTTTGTATTTATTTGCTTTTAGTTATAGGAACTTCTCCAGGATTCGCTTTTTGATGATGCTCACACAGAATGCATATGAAGCAATTCTTTTCATACATTCTGTAGGCATGTATTAAAGTTTGAAATTCCTGGCATGAGCTCAGTTTAATCAATACACCTTTTTTCAAGCATCACTTTTCCAAAATATATTCATAATACAACAAAACCAAAATGTGTTCATAAAGTAGATTCAGAACTAACATTTCTTAAGGTGTCAAATGAATAACTCAAGGCACACTTGGAAGCAATCCATTTACTTGTTTAAAAAAAGTTTCATTTGAGAGGCAATCTATGCAATAAATATGGTCCAGAGTTTGTTTCCATCTTTTCATTAACCTACTGTCTGAACTTGTGCTCCTGTTTGTTCTTCCTGTCCCTTTGTCCTAATAGAGTGTTTGAGTTTCCTCAAGTGATTACCTGTTTATGTATTCACATTTTACTTTGTGATTTAAAACTAGAGAAATGTTCCTGCCTTGCTCCCAGCCTTAAGCACCCATATTAAGTGCTTTCATACATTTTATGTATAGTGAGTGGATGTATAAGGCAAGAGCACACCCAGTACTACTCAGTGTCTTTGGTCCACCATGCCATCTAAACAGTTCTGCATTGCTGTTAGGTTTGGGTTTGGTTTTTTTAAATGTTAAAATACTGTGGTTTTTTCCTGTATTAGTGACTTCTTTTGAATTGTTTTCTTTTATTTTTCTTTAACCGTGATTGTATTTGTTGTTAATTTCACTCATAACTCTCTCTCTTCTGTTGTTTTGGACAAGCTTCAAAACTGCTGCAGTGGGACTAGTCATCTCCATACACAGCCCTACAAAACCTTACTGTGTCTCCTGAGTAGCCTTAGCATACTGAGGACAGTGCTAAAATGTTATCAGTACAGAGCCATTGCTGTACTGCGCTCTTTCTTTCGGGTTTTTTCACTGAGCAGCTGCAGCACCCCCACTCTACCTGCAGTATGGTTAACTGCAGAAGTAAAGAAGTCTCCAGAAACCTTTTCAGTGCAGGCCAAGGCTGCTTGTGCTAGTAAAATCAAACAAAACTACTCTTACTGTGACCATGACATTAATTCTCTGTATGGGTTATTAGGTGTATCAGGAACGTAACTTCCTTTCCCAGTGGCTGTACCTTACCTGGGGTAGTGTTGTACGCCCCAGAAGGTATACCACCTACAAAGGAACAGAAAACAGATTAATACCTTTCTAGGAAGTAGGTCTAAACTAATTTTCGGAATTCAGAGACCAAGTTTAAGAGGTTTTTTTTCTTGATGACCTGCAGATGCAAACTTTAGCATGGAAGCTCACTTCTAGAGGAAGACCATCTCAGACCAAATCTTGTCACAGTTATGTTTATTTCCTTATGTTGATTAACACTTTTGTATCTATTGCTACTGCATAGCATCCTGAACTGCATAGTATCCTATTTTGTATACAGTAGATGAATATGAGTATTTGTTGCTTTGGCTGTGAAGAGTGCCAAATTGTTTTTCTGAAGTTTTCCTATCTCAAGTGTTCTTTCCAGTCATCTTTTTTTCCTGTTTGTTGACTGAAGCCAAGGTGGGCATGACCTTAGGTTTTTTTTATTTTCACTTTAAAAATTACCTAAAATTCTTGCTTGTGTTTTGCCAAATCATTTGCAATAATACTCTTTTATTATACTGCAAGAAGCCTACTAAATAGGCCTTCTAAATACTTTATTTTAAATAAAAGGTCTGTACAAGTTCATCAAAACCAATAAAACAATTCTATCAGGACCTTTTTGCGTAGCTCTGTCAGTCTTGTAAAGAGGAATATGCAGAGGCCATAGGAAGAAGTAAGAGAGATTAAAAATGGAGATTTCAGAGGTAGACCTTGTATATTCTTACTTGTTACTGTTTCCCCCCGACCCGTTCAGCCTTCTTTGGAGCACAGACCATGGAAGAAACTGAAATTCTAGAGCATCAAACCTGTCTTGTGTACCCCTCCTGCAGAGCATGCAACAGTGATGAGGGGTGGCAAGCGAGAGCCTGGCATTGTTAGGTCTCTCCTTGCAACAGCAGGCACATTACTTTCTTCCTGGCTTGTAAAAGTGTCATATCTTTTAAAACCAACACTTCGCCCCCCAAAACCAACCAAGCAAAACCCCTCACAACTCTCACAGGTGAAGTTCTGTCCAACTAGTCGTTACATTTGAGTGAGGAGTTACCGAGTGAAATTATGACCCATGTTAGTTATAAGTAACTACTTGGATCATGTAGACTGACTGTATATCACTCATCTTTTAAAAACATGAATTAATGATAATTCTCTGAGGACTCTTACTTTGCAGAATGAAGCTGCCAGTTCTGATGGACAAGAATCAAGCGAGGAAACAGAATTGAAACGCAGAAAGATAGAAGCACAGAAGGTAATTGTGGGGAGCGAGGAGATGGAACTTAGTGTTTTCGGATTTGTTTCAGATCTCATGAAGTTTCCTACTTTTCATTTTGCTATCAATAGTTTGTTCATACACCCACTGCAAGAGGCTTTTATTTTAACTGTAGTGAGGTAACAACTCTGTTCAAGTGTTTTATCTCAGTAATTTTAAAATACATTGTGACATAGCATAGCAAGTCAAGGATTTTCTCCTATCCCTGCTTTTGAGATTTTTCTCTAGGTTAGCTTTAGTCCCAAAGGTAATTTGGTATAACTAAAATAGCATTTTGATACTGAAAGGAAAGGGAGATGTACCTTAAATAACAACAGTGTTACTTTAGTTAAAAGAATAAAGGAAAGTAAACCTCTTTACATGTGTTGACACGGGCTACATGCAGATTGGAAGGTGAGCTATATGCCCCTGCGATGAAGTACGTTTAGAGAAAATGTGTTTCACAGAAATTCAGTGTTTGATTGGAACTTTATTCCATGTGGTGTTCTTATATCAATCACTCTCTCTACCATACGATACATAGCAAGTATTATTCTGTCTATTCTGTGGGGTTTTTTCCCCCATTATCTGCAAAGAGCAATGTTAAAACAAGCTGACCTTATGCCTAACCTTAAAACTGGAGGTGAAACAGCTTTTTGTATTTATGTTGAGTAAGTTTGTAAAGTTTAAACTGAATGTTTAGCGGTTAACGAATTTGGCTTCAAAACTAATTTTAAGTAGAGAATCTCATTTTTACATTACTCTGTTTAAGATTACTATGTACACTGAAAATATAACCATGCATATCAAGAACTAATCAAATTTTGAGGAGTTGCCATTATTTTCAACATAGAAGATCAGTTGTTGTACTTACGTGGTGATTTTGGTCCCTCACAGTCTATACACTAATAAGTGAGAGAAAGGAAGATGAAGTAATCCAAGAACATTTCTTTTTAAAATGTCCCATGGAATGGGGTGTTAATGCTTTTTATGATTTTAAGTTGGTCTTTTTTTGCTTGTTTACTATAGGCCCAAGCAAATGCTCGAGCTGCAGTTCTGAAAGAACAGTTAGAGCGAAAGAGAAAGGAAGCATATGAAAGAGAGAAAAGAGCCTGGGAAGAACACGTAAGAAAATAAATCTTTTAAATGCAGTCAAAGTATGTAGTGCTGTATCTTTGTATAACTAAAATCCCATACTGTGATTTTTTTCAAGCTTAGATAATTAGTTTGTCTTCTGACTGACAGATGCTCTCCTCAGTTTCAGAATTCCCTTACTAGAAACCTAATCTTAGGTACACTTGAATGAAGAATTTGGTTCAAGAATTTAAGAACATCAAACTAAGAATCATTGGGATCACCTTAAGTATTTTATTAATTACGTGTAACTTACCAAAGTGTCCTTAACCTTCTTTTGTTTCTGTGTGTTGTGGAGTGACAAATCCAACTAGTAATGTATCGCTACAAAAAGCAGGATGTTGTGAAGCTGATAAACTGGAAATAGTTCGCATGTGCACTTGGCAGTTATCTTTTGTAAGAAGAGTTGTGGCGTTACTGTGTCCTTTTCTAAGGTTTACGTGAGCCTGTTTGATAATACGGGGTTTAATGTGCAAAGTCTTGAAGTTAATTTGTTGATTTAAATTTTTTTAATTGAATCCATACAGCTGATAGCGAAAGGGGTAAAGAATCCTAATGTGCCTTTTCATGTGGGAGCTACAGAGCACAGTCCTGTGCATGGACCACAAGAGCTTGGAGCAGCTCTTCCTAAGCCACAACTTCCAGTGAAGCCTGGTATACCAGTCATCTCCATGACATCTGCTTTGAAGGAAGTGGGTGTGGTAGGTACTTTTGCTAAGAGGGTAAAATTAATCGGGGGGGAACAAACTGGATTTAAAAAAAATATTTAGAAGAATGTGTAGATTAAGTAGAAAAAAATTGTTAAGGATACTTGTTGCTTCTAATTAAGGAAACAAAAAAAAAGAAAAAAATATAAAAAGAAACTGAAACTTCGAAGCAGTTGAAATACATCTGTACACTGCAACTCAAGCTCAGTCAGTTTTGAACAAAATGGCTTATGGTGAACCCTAGGCTGCAATTTCGATTGTTATCCAGGCAGCAACTAACCAGCATTTTCATCAGCCTCTTGAAGAGGGGAGTTAAGGAGTCTGTAACCTGGTGGAAGCGAAAAAATAAATTTTGAATGATAGGACTATTTTATATTAGTTCTTGTTTTCAGTGAGTTTGAAAGTATGTGCTGAATATAACAGAGAATATAAAGTTTAAGAGACTTGAAGCTGATAATGTTGTCTCTTCTTGTTGTCTAAAACAGTATTAGAGGCTTCCTAATTTCTGTTTTCTGTGATCTTGGGTCCTGATACTGTAAATGCTTCCGTCTTTACCTCGACTGCCACCATTGATTTAAGTAACAATTATGAAACTGAGCATACAAGTGAATCATCGTACAATTTGAGTTTTTAACGCATTCTGTGTTAATTTGAATGCTAACTTTTGTGGTTTTTTATCAAAGCTATTTCTAGATTTCAGCATAGTGTGGGATTATATACTATATACAACCCTGAAGGCTAGCGAAACTTGTTGCTAAATAGTGTATATAAAATATAATACACTGGAAGATATCAGTTGGTAGCCAGAAAAATAAACAAATTGTGTTTTGACAAATACTTAGTAGCACTTTTTCTCCATGTGGATAGTTTGTCTTACAGTAATGCAAGATGGTGACTGTAACTGCCTAAAAATTAGCACACAGAGCAATTGGAGAAGACAAGCTTTGTACACAAAGGTTATAAGTTCTACGTTTTTGCCTTCCATTTTTAGTTTGATTATTTTACATATCGCTAAAATTGTCTCTTCTCCCTTCTGCTTTTCTTTACAGGTGCTCCTTGACTCTGTCCTTGCCTCTTCTTTTGTTCTCTTATAGAATTACTCATTTCTAGCTTTGGAATTTGGTGGTGTTTTGCTAGGTGCTCCTTGACTCTGTCCTTGCCTCTTTTTTTGTTCTCTTATAGAATTACTTATTTCTAGCTTTGGAATTTGGTGGCGTTTTGCCGTAGAGGTCACATCTAGCTTTATCTCTACACGTTTTGTGCTCTGAACTTTCACTTCTCTGCTTAAACTGTGTCTGATTCATTTGTGCACCACTTTCAGATAGTGAATGGTTCAAAGATGGAAACTGCCCTTGAAATTCTGTCTTTGGGAAGCCCCATAAAAACAGAAGTATCATACCTTCTGTTTCAGTCTATCTGCAGTTGTCGATGAAAAGGTTTTAGAGGTGATTTTTCACTATTACGTCTATTAATATTCTCAAGATTATTTTTTTTCTGACACATTCTTCTACATTGTATTTCATGCTTCTTGGACTTAAAGGAGGAAAGCGTAACTGCTATCCAGGAAGCTGAGGAGGAAATAGAAAAGGCAGATCTTGGAATGCAAGTATGTCAAATTGTATTCAGTTTCATTTAGTTTTCTTTTAAGAAAGGTACTATTTTAAGTGATATATGTTGGCCCTTATTTCAGAATAAACGAGAAATACTGAGAAGATTAAATCAAAATCTTAAAGCTCCAGAAGATGAGAAAGGAAAAAAGGAGTGTAAAAATATCGCTGAATCAGCTGGGTCTGAAGGTGCTAAGGAACAACAAGAAGGTGACTCTCCTCTTCTAGGAGATCGCAAAAAATGGGAATCTGAGGTATCTGAGTTGGTAGTTCCTCTAGCTCAGTTATCAATGGAAGATTCTCTCTCCGGAACAGACCGTAAGTACTTTATTTGTTAGCATGATATTAGTAAATCAGTTTACCATAGGTAGTGTCTGTTTTTATAAGGCAAGTGCTCTATTATTATCCTCTTGTTACCAGTTGCGTGTCACCTGCTTCTAAAAAACAGGTGGTTATGTATTCCCTTGGGTAAGGAATAAGGCATAGGCTAAGAAATTAAATGGCCTGCAGGAAATTCAACAAATAATTTCCTAATTTCAACAAATAGTTACCTAATTAAATGCATGGTTACTTTTTTGATCTTTCTTTGTGTCTTTTAAATAGGCTCTAATTCAACAGCAAGAATAAAAAGCACTTCAGAGATATGAAAGTTTCTTATTTAGCTTCAAAATCCTTTCATGTTATCAGTAGAACAATAAAAACTGAGGGTTTTCTCAGTATGTATCTTGTTACTTTTATTGCGCCCTTCTTAGCTTTTTTCTTTTTTTTAAATCAAGCCTGTCTTCAAATTTTCTGTTTGCCTTCCCTGGTCTTTTGAGTGGAAGACCTTTTTTGTCGTTTCGATGTGTCTTATTAAGGGTCTGTTTCACATTGTAGAAATAAATAATCATCGTGAATGTGACAGACTTACTACTTGCATAGTAGTTTTACACTGCTAGGACGTCAGAAGATCAAAAAACTTCTTCTTTTGCTCTATTCTTTGTTGCTTTATATCCTCTGTTTTCCTTGGAGAGAGAAGTAACAGAAACAAATGTCAAAGGACAGCAGGACAAGACTTTCTAGTTTACCTTTTCAGGTCAAGTTAAGACCATCTCATGCCAGTTTTAAACATTTCTCATACTGTTTGCTTTTGGAGTGCCTGATTTGCTGAAAACATCTGCTGCTATGCAGTTGCACAGGTTAACTGGCATTGAATAACTCCTGTTATTAAATGGAATTGGCAGAAGAAAAACTCTAGGCTTTTGAGCACAGTCTTTAGGCTGTCTGACTTGGAGTGAGGTGACGTGAGCTCTGGCTTTGAAGTTTTTGGTTTTATGGAGGTTGTTTGTTTCTTTATTATATAGAAAATGAATAAAAGTTTCTGATTTCTAAAAGCTGCTGTATTTGCGTTTGTGTCTCCACAGGTCAAACTCTGGGGGAAGTAATTAGGTTCGATAGTGGTGAACCCCACAGGAAGGTCTGGGGCAAAAGCCCTACTGATTCAGTCCTGAAGATCCTAGGAGAAGCAGAGTTGCAGCTGCAAACTGACTTGCTTGAGGAACTAGATGTCATAAATGGTAAGCACAGCTGGTAATTATCTGCACTGCAAGTGTAAGAAGTGCCAGGTTGCCAGCTTGTCTACCAAGAACAATTTTGAAGTTATAGAAGCATATTCTATTCCACTTCTGGGTGTTGCCTCAGTTCTAAATGTCAGCACAAGCTGATACTGGAAGACACCAAAATATTTCAAACTCAGCAAAGTGGTAAGAAATTAAGAAGGATACGCTGAAAGGGAAGGATCTTCATTTTGTTGAAAAGTCTTGAACTTTGCTTATTGATAGAAACAAGTCTGGTTTTTAAAAGGATGTCATCAACAGACTGTTGTATTAGATAGGTCTTATAACCTTCTTGTTAGCAGGTGACTTACCGTATCAGTGGGTATTTTTTCTGGTCAACTCCTGCTTTTTCTCCTTTCCAAGACAAAAGGACTTAAGTTTATTCCAAGTACAAACTTGTACTAATGATAATGTAGCGAGTAAAATTCAAATTTTAATATTTCTAGCTTTCCTCTTCATAATAGTTATCATAAAAGCAAGCAAACTTTTCTATTCTGTTTTCCTTTAAAGAAGCAAAACTTCTCAACTTACCTTGTAGTCACGTTATAGTTTATTATCAAACTGTGTCAAAGCACTGCTTAAATAATAGATTAATTTTGTGTTAGGTACTGCAGAACTTCTTGAAGGAGATCATCAGTCCTTAATTGTAAAAGAGGAGAAAGAAGAGAAAGCTTTTCCTACAGACAGAGCTCAGTCTTCTGTACCAGTTGGTGTCACAGAGTCTGACGTGACTATACCAGAAGAATCTCAAAGAGCTGGACCTCCCCAGGTGCAGAGCAAACCTATTGTGCTGGATGGTAAGTCATTTCATTCATAATTCTGATTACAACCTGTTCTCCAGTTCAAGGAGGGAAGTGTAATGATCCTGTATATTTTTATATCTGCCCATAAGTAATGTGCAGGTTTTTTATTAACACCTTTTAGGTAGTGCTTTCTATGCCTGAGTTGTCATTTGACTAACATATTTTGTAAATTTCCAGAAATCTTTTTCCTGTGCTTATAGAAAACTCTCTAGAATACAAGTAGAGTTCTGAAGTGCTTCAATTTTGTTGTTGTTGGGGTTTTTGTTTGTTTCTCCTTGTCAATTGTGCTGGAATCTTTTCCCCTTTATGATACCAGCACCATGCTGATATCTGGGGGAACACTACTGTGGTTTTTAGAAGACCTAGTTTGTTGGAACTTTAAGATACTTTTCTTGTACCAGAAACAAACTGTTAGCTCTGGAGTTACAAAACTTCAACTGTTTCTGCAAAATGCAGAAAATTATTAAAGCTGAAGTATTTATCTTAAGATGTATAGTCTCTCCTGTCTTTTAGTTGGTTGACGTTCATTTTTAATGAGGTATGTGACTTTATTAATTTTAGAGCCTGATGATTTGGAAGCAGAGATGTTGGAAGAAACTGAAGAAGGTAAAAAGCACCAGAGTAAGGAGAGTAAGGAATTTCCCATCACTGTCAGCGAAGTGTGGGTAAAAGAGAAAGAGGATAAGTAAGTACTCTCTTCTTCTGATCCCCCTCTCTCTCCGGTTCAGACAACTCACTTAAACTGAGTAGGATTTAGATACATCTGTTAAAAATGTTGAGTTTAGCTAAAGCTTCGTTGCTTGTCTGCCATGTGAGTTTTACTGCACTTGGTGGCTGAGGATTTTTCTCAGTCACCTATAAAATATGACTATTTTTACACGGTGTTTCCCCTGGGTGTGGTATTTGATAATAGGACACAAGATGACAGAAGAAATGAGGCAGCTTCTGAGGAAGTACCATTTGGCAAGGTGCAACCACACGAGGAAGCTCCAGAAGGTCAGTTGAAGTCTCCTGTTTTGGTGGTTGTAGCTGGCAGCATGGAGTACCTGAGCCATCCCTTCTTGCTTCTTCACTAACCCCAAAAGAGCCAGTTTTATGTTTTCATTTTCTTTTTTCAGTTCATATTTCTAAAAAGCAAATTTCTGATGGATTAGGAATACAAATTGTGGGTGTTATTTTTGCCACCTTTGGAAGACAGCACGAAACAACAAAGCTATGCTATGTATAGATGAACAGGGCAGTGGCCCACGCTGATACTTCAAAGTGAATGCCAATGAATGTTATGACCTTTTAAAATGACTACTTAAAATGTTATGAAATCCAGTGATTTTACTTAAGTGTTGCTTTGTTCATAGACGTCTCAGATGAATATTGAGCTGCAGCTTGGATTTAAAAAAAAGTTTTAAGCAGCTGCTAGTGATAATGTTTTATCTTTATTGCGTAGAAGAATTGCTTGCTCTCGGAGGTTTTTGAAGTAGCTTCAGACAGTCTGCATATTTTACAGTAAAATAGAAAATACTTCAGCGATAGTGTCAAGTATCATTGGTGATACTTGTGCATCTGTTTATGGGTGGCTTAAGCAAACTGGGGTGTATTCCGCCCCCCCAGTGTTTGGGCGAATTGTGTTGAGGTAGCTTTGAAGACATCTAGCATAAGGCAAGAAGCAACAGATGAAAATGGATGACACCGTAATTTCAGGTATGGACTGGATAACGAGAAACTACAAGGCATAAGAACAGAATAGGCTATAGCTGAGGGCTGTATGTTCTCAAAAAGTTAAAATGGCAGAATTTCACATTATAATATATTTACAAAAATAATCCAAAGAGTTATTAATACTTTTACAGTGCTCTCTCTTTTCCCCTTTAATTGTACAACAGAAATGAGTTAGTTTTATTCACTTTAGTTACCTGTTGCTCAAGATCTTGGGGTTTTTAATCTATTTAGATTTGTAATGGACTTTCTTTTACTACATCAGAAACTTGTTCCAGTGACTCTCTGCAACCTGAACCCTTGTTCCAGAGGGTGATGCAGCCCCCGGCTGTACCAACAACCTCGCCAGTTCTGTCAGCTCAGTCTTCGCAGGAAGAGCCTTTTGTACCTCGTTTGCGTTCCATATCACCAGCAAAAAATAAAGGCAAAAGTTCATTGCTGATTGGACTTTCTACAGGGCTTTTTGATGCAAACGACCCAAAGGCAAGTTTAAAAAAACTAAAAAAGAATACTTGTTTTTTTTATAGGATATATATGGAATACTCTTCTTATGTTTTTATTCAGCATTTTATGTCCAGGCGTTTGGGGAGGAATGCCAGCACTTCTCTGAGGGAGTTCAGGAGGAAATTCCAAACTTCCCCTGTCTGCTTTCTGCCTTTTGTGCAGTTTTTTCAGACTTGTCACTACGGGACTACCATAAATGTAAACACTGAACAGATCAGCAAAGGTATCTTGTCGTTTCTGGCAATCAAGCGATTGGGTTTTTGCCTGTAGGGTTTAACCACCTGGCGCAGGTTCTGGCTGTGAAGCAGGAAGGCTGAAGAAGAGTGACTAGAACAAACCGCTTTTCGTGACCAGCTGCATAGGGTTGAGTGGCAGCTCACAGTCTAAGAAATGAGCATAGGATGGTGGAATGTGGTTTTGATACAAACTTAAAATATTTTAAGAATATATATGGAACTAGTAGTTGAAACAGACTTCTTAAATTATGTGCAATACTTGCCTGGGTTCCACAAGTGGGAAGTGTGTAAAAAAGCAGCCGCTTCTTGGAGAAGCGATGGTGGCAAGGGTTCTCTGGAATCCTGCACGCCCGCTTTGCATTCAGTCAGTATGTAGTAAAGGATTTCCTAGGTGCTGGAATGCCAGATAAGGAACAATGTTTCTTCTTTTGACTCCCAGCCTCTTTTTGTGAGAGCATGAAACAAGCTGCACTGTTAATGATTAATGGAATACTGAATAATATCTATTGGTTGATGCATTGCACAGTATCAGGGATAGCGCTGATAAAAAAGTAAGGCTTCTTAACAAGCTTGTGTCTGTTTTGACAGATCCATATATCCCCATACGTGGATTTATGACTCTAATTTTGATCCCTCAAGAGTTAGTCTGTCATTAACTTCCCTAGTTTACGAAGCTGTTTATCTGGCAGTTGGACAATGATTACAGAAAAGCGAACTTGTGAGGAGGGGGAAGATGAACATTCTTTGTACCCTGCTCAGACTTAGAAAGTAATGGCAATGCTTTACAATGAAGTTCTTCAGCGTATCAATATGAGCTGCTTCAGCATGCAAATGTAACTTTCTGGAATTTCCTAAATACACCTCTGCTGTAGCTCTTAACGCAGAAAGGAAGGAGACCTTTAGGAGGGAGCAGGGCAGACAGTTCGTGTCCTATCCGTAGGCAGGTCTGTGTGCTAACAGAAGGTGACTAATAGGAAAAGAAGCGTTTTTCAAAATACTTGGAAACTTTCAAATGATGGGGTGAAATCGGTCTTCTAATTGTTCCTTCACCTTGGTAGTAGTGGTCAAAAATGGTGGTTACTCCTTTGATGGCAATAATATTCTGGCCCTTTACTGACAGAGATTTGATATTTGATCACGTGCATGAATATACCCTGCTGGTATAAACTGCAGCTGAGGAACTGTTTTTTTTCATTAAAATTTAAGGATTTTCATTAAGAGCAAACAGTGAACACGCATGTATTCAGAGCTCTGCTGAAGGAAGGTGCGGCTTATTGGTAAAACTGCTTGGTACAGACTAGGTCTCCCTTCTTGTTTTGTTAATACTGCGGTGAATGCTTAGTAATTTGGGGGGGTTCTCAGAGAGATCTGGTAGATCGCTGAGCAAACAGTTGCTTTGTTTCCATGATGCTTTATTTCCATTGCAACAAGTTACTGTTGTAATTTGAACTTCTTTCTAATACTTCTTGTAATGAACTTCTTTCTAATGCTACGGAACTGCCCAGAAATATACCATAAACAAATGTTACTGTTTTCAGTGACCAACCTAGAGAAATAATAAAATGGCATTTTAAAAACCATTCCTTTGTTAGCTACTTAAAATGGTTCTAAGCTGTAAGTGATTGACATCCATACATTGTAAACAATTGCATATATATATTATTTATCTACTGCAACATTCCTTTTCTTTAGGTAATCAACAAACCTGCACAAAACCAGGCTCTGTATGTTAGTTGATGTTCTTAGAGCTTTTCAATCCCTGTGACCCATAAAGGCAGAAAGAATGCTTCCCTTTGAGCTTAGAGGCAAAACTCAAGATGCCAGATTTTTCAATAACTGGGGTGGCTGTGCTGGACGCATCATCATTGTTTTGAAATTGACCTTCAAATGAAAAAGGATTAAAAAAAAATAAATATCTCATTTTAAAGTATTTTGTAACCTCAGACTGTCTTGAGTATCGTTACCAAAGAGGCTTTCTGTTACCCCTGCAGATGTTGAGAACATGTTCACTCCCGGATCTTTACAAACTGTACAGAACTTTAGTTGATGTTCCCAGCGTGGCAGATGTGCAGCAACATCATCTTGAAATAGATGATATGGAAGATGAGCAAGCCAAAGAAGGACCCTCTGATTCTGAGGATATGTGAGTGTATCATGTTTATCAAATAGTTCAACAGGCATCTTGGATCAGGACTGTCTTTGGCTAGACACTAACAGTTATGCAGAGTATACCAGCGTGGGTTTTTTACCCACATTTTAAAAATCTTGTATTGAACCACCACTTACTTTGAGTCTTGTTCCAGAGACTGGAGGAGCTAATGGGATGTACTGCTTACAATAGCTGTCGCAATTCCCTATCCAAATTCCATCCAAGATGCTATTTTCTCTGCATTCTGCACCTTGCATTCTGCTGAAGTGGATCCAAGTTGATGGCTACCGCTATTCTAGAAAGAAAGATTTCCTGAATATTTCCTTTATTCCTGTGTTCTGGGTATCTTGCTCGTCTGTCTTCTCTACTGTTGTATCGGGATGTCCTTTAAGTCCCCGAAATTCTTTCAGGGGCTTCAAAATCTGACCCTGGCTCTTGACTATTCCCTGTGGCTTGGGTAGGCTGCAAGGATGAAACCATCTGGGGTATCTATTCTGATGAGATCTAGATCTCTTTTTTTTATCTGGATTGGGAATGTTATACTTGCCAGGCATCTATAACAGTGCACAAATACAAAGATTTTTGAAATTATCTTACTAATGAAGTTGAATTGAGGACACATCGCCATCTTTTTACGAAATGGTCTGCTATCTGTTTATCTTATCTTTTATTCCCTGTGTCTTGCATGATATAATGGTATCAGTGCTGTAATCCTGTTGGACTGAGGACGCAAATGTTTGTCTTTTGGGGTTTTTTGTTTGTTCGTTTGGGGGGTTTTGGTTTTTCTTTTCTTTTCCTCCAGCCGCATTGGCTTTCCAGTTGTTTGGCTTAACAAAAGAAATGAGCTCTTCCTACAGGGTTTGTCTTGTCAAATATTAACTATATAAACTGTCTATCTCTTCCTTTTAGCGCGTTTGAGGAGGCAGACACAGATTTGCAGGAACTCCAGGCCTCAATGGAACAACTGCTGAGAGAGCAGCCCAGTGAGGAATTCAGCGAAGAGGAGGAGTCGTCTACTTTAAAGGCCAATGTCATCGAATGCGTCACAAATGGTACGGAGCTGGATGAAGGAGACGAAAATAACCCCAGCAGTGAAAGTGCACTTAATGAAGAATGGCAGTCAGGTAGAACTTCTATTATACCTGTTTTAGAAGTTATTTATTGATGTTAACAGTTCAAACACAGAATGGTGTTTTTGCATTGTATACTTATAATGGAATAAAGCTCTAAGTAGTAGTTTTTGTACAGAATTTTAAAAAATCTGACAATACTTAGACTTTCTGAATGTTAAGGTCAACATCTAAGCAAAATTCGAAGCTGCGAATTAAATGTTGGCTATTCATTAGGCAGTGATTATAAGTCACTTTTTTCTCTAGTTGTGTAACACTTGTCTTCAAGGGAGATCAAAGACTCTGCACATGGTATGTTTTGAATAATTCATGACTGCAATGTAAGAGTGAAAAAGAAATAGCGACTGACATGACTGGAGTATCTGGGATCTGGCTTACATGACAGTTAAGTAATTTAACAGGCAGTCGAAAGGAACCTTGTCCTTAGCCCCAAACAGCTATGAATGCAGGCAACCTAAAAAGGAGACGGAAAAATTTATTCCTGCTTTTAGTATTTTGTGTTAGCTATAGACAAGGGTGTCCTGAAGTCTCAGTTCTGGTTCTTAAGTTCTGGTTGAGATACATGTATTGCACTACTGCTGTAAAAGAAAGTGCATTTAGAAATACAGGTATAAAAAGATGTAGAAACCCAGTAACTAATGGAAAACATAGCTTTTGTGTAATTTTGGTTTATTGAAGAAGATTTTAAACCAATTGAAAATATGTGAATATACCTGGAATGTATTCTATAGATAAAGTCTTCCAATAAGCATTTTAAGGTAAAACCAACTTAGGCAATACCATCTTCTTTCCTTTTTTGACAGTGCCGATGTTACATGCTGATAACACACAATACTCTGTGATTCCGTTGTTGTAGCGAGGGTTACGGTATTTGGTTCTGTTCAAGATTTGGAACTTAAATACAGGAGCAGAAGTCATCTGATGGGTTTCTAACCCACGTATAACTCTTCTTTTTATTTCAGTGATCATTTCTTGTTGATGTGACTGTTGATACTTGAGTCGGGGATATGCTTTGGTCAGGATTATACCTTACACGAGTCATATATAGGAATTGAAAGCAGTAGAGTTTTAATACTAACTTACAAAGTCTATGACCTACCAGGCAATACTGTGTATTTTTTTTAAAGATTTGATAATATAAGCTCTGGAATCTAAAAAGTCTTATTTTTTCCCTGGGTAGGTGAGTCCTTTCATAATTCAAATCCTTATTTGAGGAAGTATTTTTCTTGGGCAAAAGGAATTTGCATTTTATAATAGGACTTGACAGAGGGATTCTATCTTGGATTTTTCAATAGATCCTTTTTTTTGTTAAACTTGCCTAACGTTTGACAGTTACCAACCTATTTGTAAGGCTTCTGTAGCCTATAAGCAAAATCATCTTGATTTCTCTCGCATATCTTACTGCAGCGATTGGCATACTGAATTTGCTACCCAAGGGAGATGCGCTGGTAAAAAAAATGAGGAACTTTGTAGTGAAATTAGTATTGGGCTGTTTAGACCTGCTCCATGGAACAAGGTGTGTCTCGGTGCAGACACTAACTAACTGATTCTTACCATACGTGTCCTTGCTTTCTGCTGGAAGACAGCTGCTTCATTACGGAGCTCTTTTTCCCTAGCGTGGGGCAGCCACTGAACCCAGCATCGCTTCCACCTCAGAAACCGGTGGAATGGAGATATGGCACGTGACTTGCTAACGTGGCTTTGCTCAACAGAAGTCTGCTTTTAGACCATACCTTGTTCTCCTGCAGTGTGAGTGCCCTTACAGCCAACGGTCAGAGTGGGTGTTTAGAGGAGACAGCAACTGGGATTCAGAACATCTTTGCTGTCCCAAAAGGGGCTGTTCCCGTTCCCTTGCAAGTTGTTCAGAGCCTCTGCCAACTGATGCTTACCCTGGGCTTGCCCACTGCTGTTACGTTTCAAAGTCTGTGTGGATATCGAGGTTAAGGACATGGAAACAACGTTCAGAATGTAGGAAAACTGAGCGGGGTTTACTGGTGTTTTCTTTCTTTATAGATAACAGCGATGGAGAGATTGCCAGTGAATGTGAAGAAGGCGACAGTATCTTCAGCCATTTGGAAGAGTTGAGATATAACCTGGAGCGGGAAATAGGCTTTGATAAATTCATTGAAGTTTATGAGAAAATAAAGGTTTGTGGAATAACCTCGAGTGGAAAATATTTTAAGAAACAAGTACCTAGGGCCGTTTGATGTGCCAGTAACTAATTGCATTGTGGGCCTAGAATCAGTGCTTATTTCTTCCCTTTTATTCTGTTTTGACACACTAAAATATTAATGGAGAAAATGCCGTGCCAGTGGATTGAATAGGAAAACTACATTTAACCATGAACTGCGTTTCATACATTTGAACTATTCAATTCTACACCCGTTTTCATTTTGGCAACGTGTGTTGTCCTTTCTCCCAGGCTATACATGAAGATGAAGATGAAAATATTGATATTTGTTCAACCATAGTTCAGAATATTCTTGGAAATGAACACAAACACCTGTACGCCAAAATACTTCACCTAGTAATGGCAGACGGAGCCTACCAAGAAGGTAACCTCACTGCATCCTGGCAACTACGGCTTCTCTTACCTTCTTTCTTGGTCATAGACTTTTAAATATGCTTTTAAAACATATGTGTTTTGTTATATTGATTGGCTAAATTGATAAAAATAATTTCTTTCACAAAGGGTATTTTTATTCCTGCAACAAAACGTGGCAAACTCTGATTAAGCGTGCTGGCCGCTCTGCTTTACCAGTGTGTACATGTACAGTCGACTGTAGCAGTAGTTGTCTTAGGAGAGGTTGTGGTAGAATTACTTCATTTCCGTAAAACCGTTACGCAGATTGGGAAGATGGAAGTCTAGAATAAAACTTTCAGAATTAAAAACAATTTTGTCTTGAGAATTAATGAACTTTTAGCTAAAATTATGTTCTTTCTAAAACTCTGCTTTTAACGGGTTGCAGTATCACTGCTTTTCTGAAAAGGAACTTTGCTGTGGCTCTTTATTCTGTAATCATAATTTTTCAGAACTTGACATGGAGGTGACATCCATCTTAGTTTTCAGGTGGCTTAGCCATAGATGAAGAGAATTGATCGTGCTTTTGAGCCATGGCTAGCGTGGCACAGATCACCAGGCAGACGGGGAGTTCCTACGTCTTGCAGAGTCACTCTGTGAAATACCACATCGACCACTATCAATGAGAAATCGGGTTGGGGTTTTTTTTCTCTTATGTCAGAAATGTAACTGCAGTTTCTAAGTTTAGATTTCTAATGATGGAAGTGTTTACAGAGGAGAAAAAAAAAGAAATCTAAAAATCTCAATTATTTTTATAGAAATCAGAAGCATTATATATTGGCTTTAGAAATGTGTGCAATGGTTATTATATCATGTATTTCAATTTTGAAAAAATATTCTAATGCATGTTACCTAACGTCTGCTTTCTGCATCTTTTAAATTCTTTCACAAATGTGTTGCAAGAGCAGTGAGTAAAGGGTAAAATAAGATTATGGCTTTCTATGGTTTTTATATGTAAATGCTTGGGGCAGAGGAAAGTCTTAAACACTAGTTTTAAAAACATAATAATTAAAAAAAAATTCTAATACAAATTAAATTTTCCCAATTTATCTTTGCTACTGATACGGAATGACTCAGTAAGAATAACAAGTACCATGTTGTTTTTGTGCTGTGTTACAGAAGTATGAAAAGGGTCTGAAAAATATTTTTTTCAACCACAATTTATTGATTTAATGACGGACTTGGAAAGGTACATTGTAGTAGTTCATTTCTCAAGCATCCAGAGTACTGGCAAGATCGAACGAGAAGAAAATGCTAACTATACTGTTAGCGCTTTCTTTTCCTTGCTGCTTTGCCTTAAGTTTATTTTAAAACTAGTTCTAAGAGGCTAAATGACAATTTGCTGAAATGTTGGCATACAAATTGTAAGCTGTTGTTGGAGTGAATCCTATTAAAATGAGCTGACTTTCATCTTGCAAAATGCTGATTAACAAGTGGCTATTTTTAATAGCTTCACTTCCAAATCTGTGTTTTACAAATCTGTGGCAGCGTACAAAAATGTAAAGGAAAAAGTACTTCTTTACATGTCAGCCATTTAAAGTACATGTAGTATTTGAGTACTAAAGTACATAAAGGACTACATTCAAAGTCGTTCTTTACAGTTCAGACATTGAAAGAAAAAAATCGTATGCTAATGCAGGTGAATAGAGGACAAGTGACAGTCAGACACATGTTCATGAGCTTCTGTCTCAAAAGTTTTATACTCCTCAAATAAGAAACGTTAGGGAAAAAAACAATGTACCAAGAGGATTGTTCTAACTGAAGCAGGCCACTTGAGATGAAAAACTATCTGAAATTCAGTAATCCGAGAAAGACGAGATCATGTTGATGACCATCGTGTACAAACACACGATGTTTGTACACATCGTGCTTTCAAGGCAGTTGTGGGGAGAGTCACCTCTCTGGTGACTTAGTGACTTCTTGTATTACTGCTTACGAAACTGTGGTTTCTAGTTTGGTTTGTAACCCCAGCTTGCTTTTGCGTGTGTGTCTGTCGCTCCTTTTCACCCCGTCTCTCCTCCTCTCCTGCTTTTTACAGATAATGATGAATAAACCCGACTCAGGAAATTCCATAATGCTGTACCAGATACTGGCGTTTGAAAGCTGCATACGTGACTAACAAGTTGGAGAATGTAACCTGGGGCAGGAGAAGCAAGACTTGAAAAAAGAATGGTGATTGTATGAAAAAGAGGAAAAACATGCCTTTTAAAACTGAGACACCTATACACTTTTCTTGTGTGTACTTGCATATGTATTCATTAAATATTAGATGCCCAAAATTTAAAAGAAAACCCAAGCCAACAACAAAACTAAAAAACCCTAAACCTGTAATCTCTCAAAATTCCAAAAGAAACAGAGAAAGGAATACCTGTAGATATTCTGATACAAACCTGAGACCTATAAAGTAAAACAGAGTTTCTGCCAGATCAACGGTTGGTTGGTACGCTGAAGTAGTTGGAAGCATTGCTGGGTTGTGGAAGTACCCACACCTACCTATTCACTCACATACTTAAAATAGCCTCTCTCTACACCTGCGTAAAGAAATTAACTTCATTTTATTGACCCTCCTGGTTGTCTTTTAATAGCATCTTAATCTAGCGGTCCAGTTGGATTATTCCACTTTTCTCTTAATTAAAAATTACTGTATTTTGAAGCTGAAGGCTTCTGTCCCTTTTTAACCAGCGTCTTCTGAAACATCTTAATGGTGTTTCTGAATCAAGGCAAACTGGTACTTCAGTCGTCACTGAAATTGGGGCGGGGGGGGGGATTGAAATTGTAAAATTTGCTGGGAACTAGAAGACTTTTTTCCCAATAATTTTCATCCTCGTCCCTTTCCTTGAAACCCCCTCCCAACATCCCAAGTATTTGGCTCTCTTGAATTTTGTTCATAGTATGCTGTTGAACTGAAAGGAGGGGGTCGGTTTCCAGTTTGTATTGAAATTCTTACTGTTACACCCATGGCTCAAGCAGCCCCGGGGGAAAATGAAACAGTGCAGGCACAAGTGCTGTGTAATACTGCTCATCTTTTATCCCTTGAGTTCCACCACCCCGAAAGAAAAAAAAACAGGTTTCTTCTGACCGATGTTTCCTTGTTCCCCCTGTCAAAGCAGAAACGAGTGTGCTCTTGTTTTCCAGTCATCTCTTTATGGGAACAGCTTTATGGGCTTACCCGTACCATAAGTCTCTTGTTATAAACCTGATGAACTGTCAAACTTCCCACTGCCCTACTGGAAAAAAATAGATTTTTTTTTTTCATTTTTTTTTTCCAGCTACAGCTAGTAACAATCTAAAACTGTCAAAAGTTACTTTTCCACAAAGTAAAATCAAGTATATATATATGTATTATTTAGAACTGTCAAAATATGTACATGATTTTTTGTATAATTGTTTTATGGTGTTGCTATTAAAGTTTTGCCCACTGAAAAGTGTTAATTTTTTTAAACGCGTCCAATTCTTAAAGGCAGATGAACCTTACTCTGTTTCAGCTGTATCCTGGGAACCTGCGATGACAATAAAATTAATAATCATAAATCCCTTTAACATACTCATTTTTTAAATATCCTTATTTACTTGAGAAACACCTCTTGCTTCATCTGATGAGCAGGTATGATCGCTGTTGGAAACAGGGCCGGTTCTGTCCTGTGCTGCTTCTCTTCTCCTTCCCCTTGCTTCGTTTTTCTTTTTTTTTTCTGTTTGTTTTTTAACTTCCCACAGTAAACTCTGGGGCTTTTCCCTAGGCGTCTCTTCCATTCCCCTTTTCACTGCTGAAGGATCTGTTCCGAGAGATGATCCTCATGAGCTGCATTATCCGTGACATTTAGCAAATAGCCCTGAAGACTTTAATAAAGAATGGATCTCCATTATTTTCCTTTTTCAGGTTTGCTTTTCAAATCATACCTCGCCCACCTGGGGAGGACCCAAAACCTTTAGATTTAAAATGAATATAGATTAACTGTATGGAAAGAAGATACCAACCAGTATATTCTGCACTCTATGGTTTTGAATTTTCTGAAGGTGATACAGTCATACTGAAGGTAAGAGTTGGGGGGTGTTTAATTCTTTTTAAATTGAAATGGTATCATTCTTGACAGTCTGCAGTTCTTACGCGGTGTGTTGGCTTGCTTCTGGTAAGAAAAATGGACATCATCTGCAAACTTCAAGCTTTACAGACTTAGAGCTTTTTATCAATTAATGATTTGAAAAATATACACAGCTTTTCAAGAATAATCTTCAAACCTGCCAACCAATACCGGATATCCTTGAAATCCCTGGAGCGCTAATGTAAAATTGACACCATAAATACATTTGTCTGCTAAAGAAATACTTTTTTCTGAAATTTTAAATCCCTATTTAATGTACACTATAACGACACCAAGGACAGTGTGACTTCAGGACGATTTATTAGTCTGTATGTAAGAACTTACTGAAATTAGTTGAGCATTTGGCTTGTATTCACATTACATTCACTATGAAGAATTTTCTGTTGTATGTCTAGTAGCAAATTGAGATCTAGAATGGTATTTTTGGCACAAAACATACTCTGTAAAATATTGCACGTTATTGACTGCTAACTGGCTTTGTTTGGAGCCAAACAGGTAACAGCAATCCTACCCCAAGCATTGGTGCCTAAAATCTTTTTCGCAGAACAGAGCCCAAAGAGGCTTTTGCTTTTCAGTTTGCTGAACTCCGAGTGTGTTCTGTAACTCTGAAGTTACTACTAGAAGGTGCTTCAGAAAAATGCGTTGCCTGGTTGGGCGGCGTGAACCAAAGCAGATGACTAAGGACCCTCTGGTCTGGTAAGCGAATGGCTCATTGAAACAAAGTTCCAGCATGCTGTATTCCTGACGAGGTTCTCTCTGCTCTTAAACCACCTACCTCCTTGATCAGTAATTCTTACTGCAGTTTTTAGTGCTTCTTGCTCCCATCTGTGCATAAATCCTGTACATTTCTTGAAACATGCATTCTCTACTAACCCTTTTGTTCTAAAGCTTTACGACCTCACCTAAATCCGTTTAAAACTTACAAAATATTTTTGTAAGATTTGGGGGGTTTTTTTGTCAGATTTGTTTGCAGGGGAAAACAACACCCTTTCAAAACTCTGACTGTCCGCACCTCAGAGTTGAAACGTGAGTTCTTAAGAGAGCATTTAGAATAGGCATCCCAAGCCCGCTCAGGTTTGTCACGGGGCAGCAGCAGCGGTGCCTTACACGGCACGGTGGCTTTGCAGCGGGTGCGAGCCCCTGTGCGGGTTGGGCTGTGCCTGGAAAGACGGGGGGGGGTACCCGCTGCTCTAGGCGGGGTCCTGCAGCTGGCGAGGCTGAATCAGCGCGCAAATTCTTAAGTTCCTGTAGGTATTTCCCTGTACGCCGCCGTGTTCTGAAAACCCCACACGTAAACCCAAATCTTTGTTTCCCCAAGTGCCTAGATGCAACTGTAAAGAAAATTAATAGGAAGTTTTTAGCACGGCTGTGACGTTGGGTATGGTTGGACTCCGTATCAATCTTCCCCTTTGCCGGGGGAGGGGGTAGAAGCGTGCCCCTGACTAAATTACTGATTGGGCTTTTATCTCTCCACTAAAGGCACCTCATCAAGGCTCAAAGGAAGCTAGGCTCTACTTAATTTTATTAACTGTGATAAACCAAAGAAAATACGGAAATTTGATTTTTCAACCCTTTTAAATGTTTTTTTCTTCCCAAATAATTGCGTGCTTTCTCAAATCTTAACTTAGATCATCTTAATCTAAACTAATGAGTTCATTCACGAGCCACATAGACTAAAGTTTAGCATAAACCAAACCCCAATGGTTACCGTTCCTAGAACATTTCTCTTTGCCATTTTTATCCTAGCAGTTTAGATGGAGCGATTTGCAGAGTTTAAATACTAGTTTTAAAATCCATAAAGCCCTTCTTCCTTCAAATTAGTGTGTTAATGCAATACATGCTTCAAATGCATTTCCAAGTTGGAGATGTTTTCCAGCTGGGCTGATGAGTTCATCAGTTCAAATAGTAGCACTTTAAACGGTTGGCTTGTGCAAGACTCTTAAAAACGCTTCTGCAGCAACTAAAACCTTAATTGAATTGCTTCCGTAAAGATCCATTAATTTGTCGTTACTTGTGAGACGCATATACAGGAGTTCGGCTGCTCCTGCTCAATTGCTCGCCTTCAGCACGTCTCATCTGGTGCACTCTTCCAGATTTTATTTTCAAGGCATTTTTAAACCAAGATGAGCTTTAGCTAATTCCATTAACTCTCTTTTAATGATACAGTTTAAAAACTCGCAGAGCCACAGACTGGGAGAGTTTTTTCACGTTGGCCGCACAACAAAAGCCAACGCCAGGCAGACTGCGCAGTGGGAAGGCTCGAGCGAGGCAGCGTTTGCTTTGCTTCGGCATGGCCTTGAGAGTTCTTTCACAAGTCGTCCCCGAGGTCGATTCTATCGGGTGTGAGGCTGAGGTGTTGCATGAGTGCCTTCTGCTCGGCCGATGGGTGTTCCCATAGGGACTGTAGTCAGCCAGGAGAAAATGGGGTTCAGTTTTAAAGAGCGCTTTGGCTCAAGCTGATGCAGACACGCTCCAAGGGAATGGAACCATAATCGGGTCCTTGACGTACCCTAATTTTTGCTGTATCCTGCCGACAGTCCTGACAGTAATCTCTTCTCTGGGGGAAGGGTTGAAGTATGCATTTCTGCTGTATCCTTAATATAGGATAGCACTTCCCCACATTCAAATTTTAAGCAAAAACTCTGCAGTTCTAGCTCTCTTAATAAAATTAAAAATCTCAAGCAATACTTCAGGGATGCTATTTTTTCCTTCTATCATCTTCCGCATCAGCAATCCAGAGTTCTCCTTGCTGCGCGTTTGGTTGCTGCTACGACTCCTTTATACGCTGTCAGAGTAGTTTGGCAAAAGCGAGGTGCGTCGCCTTTTTCTGAAGACGGGATTGATTCGAGGGGGAGACATAAGACAGAAAACCTGAGATGCCGATAATGATGAGCTGGAGCTCTGGCTATTGTGCAGCTACACCGACACGACGACTGCTTCAAGGGTCAGTCAGTCTCCTTTTTATAAACTGCAGGAGCTGTCGTACTCCCTCTAAACTCCATTTCTTCCTCTCTATTATATATTTACTCCATATAGAGTAAATTTGGACTTACTTTTATGCCTTTTTAATTCTAAGAAATACTAGTATATTTTATTTTTTCACGCTTAATAGTTTTAAAGCCTTATTTATGAGTCCAGCAAACTCTGACTCGAATGGACGGAGAGGTTAAGCGTTGCCAGCTGGGAGAGGGAGCACAGTTCAATCCTGGCCCACGACCTTTGTTAACCACGCAGTGATACTGCCGTTACTAGTCTGCTCAGAGCCGTAACAGACGGATTTTCCCCCACGAATACCAGTATGTAGCCATACATACAATAGCCGAGCATGGATGAGCACGGTCATAAGGCCTCCCTCCTCCCAGTAAAACTTCAAGAAAGCTTAAAACTTAAAGAAATCCCACTGTGATCTGTTAAGATGCTCCTGTTTTCAGCCGTCTGTTCTTTCCCTCTGCTGGTGATTATCAGGACCAGCAGAACTAAATGTGCCCCTACCCTCATGTTTCGGCACAAAGCATAGCGTCGTCGATTAACCGGCTGAGATGATGGGTTTGAGCCAAGTCACCCGACTCTGAGCTGCCGTTGGTGAGGAGATGAGCTTCCGCTCATTCTGCCACACTGAAAGCAATCTCCATCGGAAGGACGGGACATAACAGATGGAGCTCTTAAACCGCTTCGTAATAGTTCCTAAAGCTCATCTGTCAAGGACAGTGCAAGACTGTTTGTGCAATGTAAGAAAGAGAAATTTAGGTACGAACACACAGTGTGAAATAGGCCTGCTGAGAAGCAAAAGCTGTGTAGCGTATCACGTTTGTCTTGCATTAATCAAGTCATAATGTACTTAACGCTATTTTTGTTTTCACTTGCTGGCAAAACTCCCCACAGATGTTTTATTCTGCCTTAGAGCAGTTAAAAAATGTGAAAAATGTATAACTGAAATAGTTTTTAAAAAATTCCAGTAATTGTGAAGTTACCTGTTTTATCATCTGATAAACCACAGGGGCTTGTTAGAGGGATCCCACTAATTCATAGTATGAAACAGGTCAGATCCCTCCTACAGTCACTAGCTTTAACAAAGCTGTCTTTCATACCTCAGCTCAGGTATTTTCACCTTAAATTCAGAAGCCTCGCGTCCAAGGCCTGTACGATGTGCTGTGTCTCTCCTGCCCCTCCGTAATGGTGCCTGAATAATATGCTGCTCCCTTACAGTTACACTGATGTTCGTGGAAATTGCGGGTACCTCGTTTCTGGAAATCTGATGCTTTTTCAGCCGTAGGGAACTGTATTTCCTTGCCCTAGGAGAAGAGAGAGGTCAGAAGGCTGTGTGATCCTTGGGTGGAAGACTCTGCAGAATAATAGAATGAACCGGGGAAAAAAAACATGATGAAAGCATCTGGGAGTTTTTTGTGCACACTAGACAATGTATTCTATACTGACTTTCTGTGACTTAAGTTTGCTGTTACCAAGGCCTAGAATTAGCCAAATAAAACAGCAGGGAAACCTTCTCTGTGTTTCTTCCCTCTGTTTCTCAATAACATTTTTACGTTCACTCACTCCCTCTTCTAATGGCAGCTGGGGGAAAAGGGCCGAGTACAGCACTAATGACATGAAGAAAAACACTGAAGGAAGCAGCAGGGAGGCCGAGGTTTCAACCGCTCTCCCTCCCTTGCCCAGGAACATTTCAGTGACCTCTTGACACCTCCCAGGGGAAACTTTAAATTGACAAGAGTGTTTGCCAAGTAAATACAAAAAATGGCATTAAAATAGTATTGTTTCTGACTTAATCCTCCTAAAGTCAATGAAAGTGAGTTAAAGTTCCCGCAGCAGCTATAATGCCCTACCTTATTGTAGATGGCAGCGTATGCGGGTATGTATCGGGATCCATTAAGAAACACTTCCATGCACTCCCTAGTATTCACTTAGGAGACTGAAAATAAAAATGCCAAGAATTAGATTACAGCTTGTTCCTGGATTATCCTGGTATTTTGGGTAAAACTAAGTAACATTTCACTTTATGCAACACTACCTGGAGTCAAAACATCGTTAATTTGTCCTGGGAAAACAAAAGGGGAAGGCACTTCAAGTTCGTTATACTCTGATTGTTTATTCTGCTATGCTGAATAATATAATTTTTGCTGGGATAAGTTACTCAAGAATGATTGTTGGGACTCTTGGTAAATATTCTGGCTTTATTATCTGCCAGTTGCCAATTTTTCTTCTGAAACCTGATGATCAGGAACAGAAGGATATTAGACTGCATCTCAAGCGTCTCTGTACTGTTTCTCCCCACGCCTAGAGAATGCATCTGCTGCCCGGCCATGCTTGCTGGTCGTTACTAACTGCTCATTAACGGTAGTCCAGGAGACAGGTCGCTAAACTGAAGATCTGTGGTTTAGTTCTGGGAACTGTCCCTTTGCTTCCGCCCTGGCAAATTATTCCTTTTAGCCTGCAGAGAGAACTGCATCTATACCAGTCATTCTCTCTCCTCATTTCTCTTGCCTTCTCTTACCTTTCCAGCTTTTTTCACTATTAGTTGCAAAGTCTTCGATGTATGAGGTAACTCTGCCTTCGTGCTCCCCATCTCTCTCATACAGAAAAGGAATAGCACGATAAATACCGTAAATAAGAATGCTTCCAGAATGCAATAGCAGAAAAACACTCACTGATGTGAACTAGCACGTAGGGAAACAAACACCTGGCACAGACCATTTGCCGACAACTGGAGCTTTAGCTGTATTTAAGGACTACAACACGGATTAAAAATACATCCTTTTTTTTTAGTGCGGGTGTGACCTTAGAGAAGAACGGTGGCAGAACTGCATTAGCAGTTTGTAGTGATGCTTGCCAACAGGTTTTTGGCACGCTTAAGCCGTCGTCAGCGCCCCACTCACACCCATGTGCAGAGAGTTGCTCTTTGCGTTTTCTGGGACACGGGAGAAAACGTTACTTGAAAAGCAGTTTGACTCTATAAAAGTGTATACGTAAGAGGTATTTAAGGGCTGATTCTTAGCTAAAGGGACGGAATCCAACTGCCTGTTTTCTTTGGCCCCAAGAGTCAGTTTGATATGATTTACATTTTCAGAGCTGGCTTCGCAAACAAAGAGCCAGAGGGTTGGTTTTGAGGCGGGTTTTTTGGTGGTTTTTTTTTTTTTTTGGTATGTGTTAGTGAGTAAACACTTTACAGCCCGAATTCCTAGTTCCACAAAATCAGTGACTCCAGGCTGTGGGACAATATAAGTAAGCACAAAGGCTGGAATTTATTGCTAGTCATGATCTATGAGATAAGATTTTCAACGAAGCCAGTGCAGAGGGGGCTCTTGCCAGATGTGTGGGAGTGAAAGTGACACAAATCTACAAAAAAAAAATAAAAATCTTTGGCATTCCCAGAGTGATTACATAGCCTTGTAGCTCTAGCGGCCGCAGAGAATTCATTTTGTGTCTCAACATGTTCATCGACTCGAAAGCCAAGTCCCAAATTTTATAAAAGAAATCCAAAGTAGTGCCATGAATACTCCATAAATTTATCTCACTTCCTTAATCTTATTTGGAACAAGGGAAGTCTTGTGGGTTTTTTTTCCCCCTGCATTCCTCTGTTTGTAAAGAACTGTGGTAGCAGAATGATAGCGATTCTGCAAAAAAAAAAAAAATCACTGGGGAACTTGTCCCTTTATTCCCTTCCTTACTGTCACCCCAAAGTAATTCAAAACTTTCCTTCAGAGTTAAGCTACATTGGAAATACTTGCTTTTTGCTTCCAAGACAAAACCGACAGTACATGGATGGTACACTGATCACATCCAAACCTCTGCCTACATCCTCTTGGACCTGTTCTAGAAATTGCAGATAACTGAAGCTGTAAAGGAGCTTCCGTACCTTTCAAACACCACCAGAAGTATAATTTGTGCTAATGGGCAGGCAACATTCTTTGTAGCTGAGGATACGTTCCAAAAAGGTATGCTCCAGCTTTACCTTGGTATAAGGACGCTGCTTTGACTAGTTTGGGACGGAGGTGTTAGTGCACTTTAAATTAGGGCACTTTAAATGCTGTAACACATTTTAATTTTTTATATCCTAGTACACAAACTCTTACAAAACCTATCATCTCATCACTCATGTACGTTTGATACCACAGCAGAACTGTTTAAGTGTGGCAGAGATGTTTGAAAAGTAAACATGCTGATAATTCTACTTGCCTGTCAGATAGCTCTGCCCAGCAGGCAGTTTTAGTAGGAAAATGCTATTTTAAGGAAATAAATCTCTTAAAAAAAAAACTAGCTGAGCACGCTTTTAAGAACTAACATGACAACTCCTTTTTTTTTTGGCAAACTATCAAACTGTCACAGCACTCAAAATTCTAAAATGGCTTAGTTTAGAATTTAAACAAGCTAGCAAATTCTTCCTGTAGATTTTGTTCTAAAACCACACAAGTTTCACGTGGAAAGACGTTACATATTTATCCTGGAGCATCTTACCAGCCCCCTGCTCCTAAGCCAGAGAGCGTGGCACAGCTACAGGCTCGGTTCTGAGGCAAAGCCCAAATGGAGTCTCACTGCAGAGGAGATCTAGGTGAAGGGAGCAGGCTGCTTTTCAACAGATTTCCTGACTTGGACAGCAGGAGGAACTGCAGGACTCACCATAAACCACACAGAAACCACAGTACAGACATGTCGTTGCTGTTAGTATACCTTTCTTACGCTTTAATGACCACAAAAGCGGAAGCGGTTTTTAAGAGTTGCCCCTCTGCAAATGCACTTCCAGTAACTGCTCTTCGAATAAAACACCTAGAATAAGGTGTTTGTTAAAAGCCGCAGAAATTTCCGAGTTTTCGTTACATTGTCGTGCAGTTGCCCAAAAGAGAATTAACATCCCTTAAATCGCCTGTTGTGGAGCCTATGCTCTGAGTGGACTTGAAAATTTCTCATCTAGAAAGACCAAAGAGGGTGCTTAATATGTCCTGAAGATAACATTTCGTGTGAAAATGTGAAGAGGTCCGAGGTTCTAGCCTGCTACTTTTTGGAGGACGCTTTTCCGAGGACAGGCCCCTGAGGCTTTGGTCAAGGATCTTTGCTCTAGGAGGGTTAATTGGACCACAGCACCCCTCTAGATACAATAGCAGGGTGCTGTGAATTCTTCCCTATTCCTGGAACTTCTGTCTCACAGGGTTTGAGAGAGTGAAGCTGTGGTGCACTTCTAGAAATACAAACTACAAGACAAGACAGAATCTAGGGGTTGTAAATGTGAGATGATGGATACAGATGTCTCCCAATGCCCACAACCTCCCTCCCTCTGCACAGTCCAGGTGCAAAACCGCCTCTGGGTCTCCTCAGCAGTTCCACCTCCTCCTATCTAACACTGTATTTGTTTTGTTCAAATAGTGTACATGCCGAGCATCCAGTCTCCAGACGTTCAGCTTCTTTCAGATACTTTAGTAATGAGGTGTGGTAAGTAAGTGGTAAGTAAACTTTTATAAATGTTGAATATCCTTTATGATATTACGGTTTTGCTTATTTAAAAAGAAAAAAAAAAAATCGCTTGGGCCCTGCAACTCATCTTATCTGTTTGGGTTTTGAAAGCTCCAAACACTTGTCACAATGTTTCTCAAAGATAAAATTGGAGTTTAGTCACTCCAGCCCACTATCACTCGAAGCGGCTGATTACCGTTTGCCTGATCTCAGCCTAGAGGCAGTAACACAATAATTCTACGTAAACATTTATGTGATTATTGGGTTACTGTTTGAGTGAAACAGCTTTACCGTGTGACTTCTATGTAGCCTTTGCAAGTGGGGAAGATATTAATAGCTTTATTCCAAAGCTTAAAATTTGTAACAATATAGCTAGCTAACTATTAAAAGGACATGTAACAATTCCAAAAAGTCTAGGGCAGGCAATAATTCCAAAACTACATCCTGAATCACTTACGCATCTTTGGGAGACCAGATCTAAACAGGACTGGGAGATACCTAGAAAAGGACTGGAGAGAGAACGTGGCGTGCTGAGGAATCTCCCCTCTGGACACAGCACTGATTCCAGAGAGGCAAAGGAGCAGTAGGACCTACTCTGCAGCCTCTCAGATCAGGTCTGCGGCTTATCAGCTGCAAGCAAGGAAGGAAAAAGATCATCTGATTTTAGAATAAACTTATTAAGAATGGATTCTTACATTTCTTTACCTCTTCTAAAATCTTCACAGCTGTGCCATCTCGTTCAATTTCTTTAAATAAACATTCTCCTTTGCTTTTTCTTTAACCTTGTTTGGAATAAGGGCGATTTCAAACTTGCTGGTTAATGAGATGCAGGCACTACGTTCCCATCAAGGTACAGCAGTGGACGCTGCCGCTAGGCCACGTGGATCATAAGCCCCCATAAGCCCAGCAAGTGTTTTCCTGGTGGAAATGTCTTCAGGTAACAAAGAGCCCACCTAAACACAGAGAATTTGTAACATCTTTAATGCCACAGCCACTCCTTCTGTTGCATATTCCCTCATTGTGATGCAAATTAAGTTATTACTACGTGCAAAGGTACAACCCCAGCTTCACGTTGTTGGAGCGAGCTAGTTGACAACATTAATACTCTCCTCTAGCAAACAGGAAACTAAGAAGTAATCAAAAGTCAAATGTCATCTCTGTCTTGTCAGGTTTGAGACACAGCCAGACAACCTTTGTCTACACCCCAAGCTAGATGCCTAGAAGACAGAATAAAGATGTAACACTAGAAGCCAAAATGTCCCGAAAGCACGACGACCCGTTCCTCCTGCCTCCTCACAAACACGAGAACAGCAGCGATCCCTCTGGCAGGATGCAGAAGCCTTAGCAGCACATTTGGACAACAGTCATCGATCTAGTTCGCAACGGCCAAAGTGCAGCAGGGGCAGCACAATACTCAAGTTTGCCAGCAAACTGACTGGATCAATAGCAACCATGCTGAGCTCCGTGCTGCTAGAATTCCGCTAACCGTCACCGAGCAAGGCAATTTAAAGCTACCACTAACTGCGGCACAGACGCCTTGTTGTAAAGAAAAACCAAACCACGATCCCCTCAATCCCCCCCAAATCAAAACCACACACAGAAAAAAAATAAATCCCCAAGTCTTGAATGAAAAAGGAACAAAGTCATTGAAGAACATCCTTGCTTGTTTCCGCCAGAGACTGAAGAAAGTTGACCACGCTTCACTGGGTGCTGTACTTGCCAATATAAAGCCAGTCTCCATCAGTGGTAAACTCTTCCTAAACTGACGTCAGTGGGAATTTTGCGTCACCTTTGAAAGGAAATCGCCACTGCATCTCCAGGGGTTGTTTTTCAAAGAAATAAGATTAACCATTTTGGTCTGTGCTCGAGATCTATATTGCATGGGAAAGATGGGCTAATGTGGACATTACAAATGGGGAAACATCATCCTTTGAGACAAAAACACGGCTATAAAAATAGTATAGTACAAAGAAGGTATCTTAAAACAAAAACATGCTTATTCTTCTTAGTAGATATAATGTTAAAATTCATTCCTGAACCTACAAATATATAAAAAAAAAAATCAGACTATGACTGCCACGAGACACTATCTTCTGTTATATTTTCTTTCTGAGACGACATAATGCCTCTTGTTCCATGATTCTTATTACCTTCAGTCTTTTGTAGTCATCTCAAGATTTTAAGGATGGAATTCACGACAAAATTAAATATGCCTTCACGTGTTTATTCTCACAGGCCAGGGTATCTACGCTTGGCGCTCATTCATTTTTGGTTTATGAATCTAAACATACAGACTGCTAACACGACTTTTTCAAGTCACGCAGGTTACCCTGCCATAGGGGTCACAATCTTCAGGGATGTTTTGTAGTAACAGAATGAAGATGGGACCTGGTTTTGTTTCCCAGTGCATTAGTCTGTGTTTTAGTGCATTTAATGCTTCTTCTCTTTCACACATTAGTTTACAAATGTCTGCATGTTTCAAAAGATTTGCACGCTAACAAATGGAATCCTATTCTGAAATCTCATACTACTTCTGAGGTAAATTTCCTAAGGAACTAAGTGTAAATGATTATAGAGTGCATCTGACAGCCCCTTTTCCCAATTATTTATAATTCATTGGCAAAACCTGACAGAAGATTTGTAAAGATATTAAGATTCTATAGGTCTTATGGAAAACACTGGTCATATCCAGAAAAAGATCTAAAATTTAACGTCCCCCCTACGGAAAAGGGTGCAGCAAAGGTCAAGTTACCTCTTCTTGTTAGCCTGCCTACTTATCAATCAGCCGGTGTTGCTCAACGCCAGGCACAGTATACACTGCGTCACATTTTAAAGACAGAGGGAAAACTAAGGATACTTGGAAATGTGATAGAAACAGGAATTATTGCAGTAGGGTTTAGGGGGGAATAGAAAGTATGACTGTTTTGGCAGAGAGGGCTGAAGACAGGAGGCCTGTAGGTTGGTTGGCCCACAAAGAAGGAGGTATCAGTTTATTGCCCCAAGGATGCTGGACACAGGAAAAAAAAAAAAACAAAAAAACAACCCAACAAAAAAAGCAGGCATTACCAGTTCTGCTACTGACATTTTGTCTTTTGCTCTTCTGCCTGTCGCCCTTTGCTTCTTCCTTTACCCAATGGCTTCCAGGTGATGAGAAACAGCATGCACTGAAGGGAAAAAAAACCAGTTTGTGCCTGAAAACCAACTTCAGAAGTACAATTTATTACACCAAAAATGTATAAGATATTTTTTCACAAACATGAACAAATATTAACAGACATTATAATCGTAGGAATCCTGGGATTTGAGTAACTGGAGGGCCTCTTCCTTCAAATCGACATTTTTAATGGTTCTCTGCCCATGCATCAATTGCTTACCAGAAGTCGTGCAAGGGACTCGCGAAGTGTACATAAGAACTGAAGGGTTTCAAGGAGGGAGGCCTCCTCGCGTAAAAAACGTGCAAAGCGTCCAGTTCCCTGCTTGTGGCTGGAAGTGAGAATGAATAAAAGCTTCAAAGTAATAGCAATTCTCTTCTTTTCAGTCCTGGCATCAGACTATTCCAGCCACCCCGAGCCAAAGCTTCCTCCGTAAGAGGGCACTGCCGTACATCAGCACGCACACCGTCGCTTTTCACACACATTTTATTTGTTTGAAAATTAACTACTGCTCCTGCTCACGAAGTAACATATTTATCTGATACCCTTCAGAATGTTTACTGCTTTGGCTAGTATCCCGCAATATATTTAGTATTTTACAGACTTTACATAACACATTATCAAAGACCAGCCCTGATAAAAGGCTGATCTTTTTATCCTGCTTCCCTGAACTTTCATCTTGCTTCCCTGGTGCACCACCTGTACTGTAAATTCCTCTACCGTTTTAATAGATATTTCACATTCCTTAGGCAACAAACTAAGTTTAGACAACAATAATTGAGTTGCTTACAAAACTATGCTGGAAAGGCTAGGACATTATTACCGTGCAACCCTGATGAGATTTTTTTGGAAAAGCTATGGCTAAAAGGGAAATCCAATTGTGCGATGAACCAGTCCCAATTTTAAACGTACTGATTATCCTTCCTTCTGTAGCGACAGCGCTGACAGGGCAAGATGGAGGAATACCATGAGACATGGAAATATCCTGAAGTATCAGCTGTTTACACCCTTCTCTTCTATTTATGTTACCATACTCCTTGGAAAGCACAGACACAGACCAGAACTCCATCTGTATCAGTTTTCCTAAACTCCAGAATTCATGGGGGAGGAAACCTTATTCCTTACTGAACTGGTAGATATTTAGCACTTTCAATATTTCTACTACTACTAATGAAAAAAAAAAATATTAGAGATGCATTGAGTGTGAACGTTTATTTGGAAATGCTAGTAATCACAGAATATCATTACCGTAGGAAACAACCAAGCTAACAAATTCAGAAAGCAAGACAGAAAAGCCTGTCATGCTATCAACTTACACAAGCCTACACAACCCATGGGGGAAAAAAAACCCACAAAAGCTTTTTATATGCACACAAAATTCAGAAAGAATGACAAGAAGCTTGAATAGCTCAAAACGACAAGAAGGAAGCTTTCGGGTTGCTTCCTTTTCGAGTTGCAGCTGACAAGATGATTAACTGGAACTTAGACATTTCTCTAGATTTTGTCACCATCCATAGAAAAGGTGCCTCATCTGATTTAAAAAGCGCATTTTTAAAATTCCTTTTTGCCGTTTTCTTTTATGATAATGTGTGGGTACCTCAGGGTTCACTTCCTCCTCCATTCCCCCAGTCTCGTAGAGAAGTATTTCACATAAAACGCCTCCAAAGCGAGCACCTGAACACAGCTGCGCCTCGAGAGAGACACACAACATATGGGGGCACTTCCTGACCTCACTGGATTATTTAATTGAGCAACACTAACAGCTAGCTTCGTGTCATCCGGAGAGAGAGGCACGCACCCCCCACGTTAATGCTTT
>NW_009604390.1:0-6600 GCF_000690535.1 Cariama cristata | reverse complement strand
CCTGGCGCCGAGCGGGCAGCCGGGCTTTGCGGGGAGAAGGGCTGGGCTGCAGCCCCTGAGGGCGTGCGGGAGGTGAAAGGAGACGGCTGGGGAAGGGGAGGGGGGGGAACGGCACCGAAAGCTTGCTAAATCCATCACGAAGGGGCAGGGCGAGTGGTCCCTCGGGTGTCCTCCAAGGTTATTACACCTCCTCTCTTCAGCTTCAAGCAGAATTTGCTTCTGTGTTTAAAATGCTCAGGAAGAATGTTGTGCACAGAAACAGTTATAAAATCGGCATATTAAGTTAATTACACAATTTGTCTTACAAGCATCAGGGAAAAAAAAAAAAAAGAAAAAGACATGCAGCATACTTACTCAGCCACGAATACCTTTGCCCCAAATACTGATTTTCTCACTTCAGCTGTAGAAGGTACGCCCTTAAAAAGATCTTTTCAACCCAACATGGGAATCAGCACAACATGGTGCTTTTATAGCCTCTTGCTTGAGGTTTAATTAATTTTACAAGGTTGTGTTTATCTCATTACTGTCTTCAATTTATTAGCACTGAAAAAAAAAGCCAGCCCCGGAGAGGTTGGGTAACATGCCTGTTGATGGCAGAATCAGTGTCAGAGCTGTCAGCAGAACCCACAGGCGAAGGGACTAGGTACTACACCCACAGTTGCAGCTCTCCAGCCTCTAGCTCCTTTCTTGAGAAGCTTAAAGGCTACAGATGCCTGCCATTTCCACCCCAGAGCTCCCTGCACATGGCTCTTTGCACACCTAGGCCCTAGTAGTTCACGCCTGAGACTAGGTGGAGTCTCCAAAGCCTTCACGTTTTCACCTCGTTCTGGCTAGTGTCCTTGCAGGACACATCCCACTACTCTTCGTGTGACACCTGGGCATAAGGCTCTGAGGCCGATGCGAACCATAAAAGTCCAAATTGCTGTCCCAGTCTGGTTTCAAACTGGGGGGAGATTTGTAGTGATCCCAGGAGTGAGATTAAGACACAAACTAGGTCAGACGCCACTAATTTGATTGCTTTATTGAATACACAACAGAGACTGAAGCGATAGGAAAGGTAGGAGTCATTAAGGGAGAAAACTTAGCAAGTATTCAGGAAAGTGTGCAAGAGAGAGTCACCACCATGGATCCAGCGGCGTCCCATGGTCCGTAGTCCTCGGTTTCTTCAGTGGAGGGTGCAGACCGCGACTTCTTGCTGTGATCTTCTACAAGGAGTTGGGAGCGAGGAGGGGGGTCGTTGCTGTCTCTGCTTGCTGTACACATCCGCCCCTCAAATTTCACCTTTCACGTGCCCCTTGCATGTTTACTCAGTATACGTCCTTGGAATTCCAGCAAATATCTAGTTTCTAACAGATATATGGCTTCCACTTAATTTCTTTCAGGGATTTTTGCCTCGTAATTTCTGCAGCTGAATTTACTCAGCCTGGATGTCTCCAGAGATGTCAGCCTGACAGGCAGGGGAGTTTCCTGCTGTTGCAGCAAGAAGGGCAGAGGAACGTCCCGTTATCAGCCTTCCTGGGTTGTTGTTTTTGCAAGGCTGGCAAGCAGTGCTGAGCAAGCTTTGAAATAAACGTCCATTCAATCAGTCTCTCACAATTGTCCAGGACACAAGATCTCCGTCAACCGCACTCCTCCACCCACAGAGCTGGAGTAGGGTTATATGCGTGGGGTCAGATAGAGGCGTTCAGGGAATTCATCCCACACAAAGGGGCGGGATGTAGAGTATGTTGACTTCATTGTTTGGAAGAACTTCATCGTTTGGAAGATGTAGGAACAGCTGCTACCTTCACAAATGGATGGGTGCTATCTCAATGGATTGGAGCACTCAACAGGAGAGTGGAAGCTCTGGTTTCAATTTCATTTTTTGCCTTTACAAGGAAAACCAACCTACAACTTCTTTTACGGTTGGACTAGATGATCTTAAGGGTCTTTCCCAACCTAAGTGATTCTATTATTCTAGCAAAGGAGTTGTGGATCCATTCATTGGAATTGTAGCAGGAGGGAACTTGCAAAGAAAAAATCCACAGAAAGAGGTTCTTACCCAAGGAAGTCCCAGCTATTTGCAGAGAGTGATTGATGGTTGCTAGGGTAATTCTGAGTAAACAGCGTTTTAGTTGCCCACATCTCAGGCATATTCTTTAATGTAAATATCTGCCTTGACAGACTGGCCAGGCCTCTGTCTAAGCTGAAAAAGCCATACCTGAACTGCCAGCTGAAGGCACCAAAATGGGGAACAAGTAGACAAAGATGTAAATTAATAGAACAAGCATTCAGGGGTGGCTTTGTTGAAAGACCATGGTTTTGCAGTCTGAAAAGTAATGAGAAGGAAAGTTCCTGGGAAGTACTGAATGAGAGAGAATTATTGCTATCGTTACCTTTCAGGACATCGAATAGAGACCTTGATAAGCACCAGTTCTTGCAGAAACTTTCAAGAGACATTGCATTGGAGACAAAGCACATTCAAATCTACGAACCTATAGAAATTCCTTTGAGAAGTTTCAAAAAAGCAGGCAGGCTTGAAGAACCGTTCCCAGCTAAGAGCCAGTTAGGATGTTAAACAGGTAGCGTGCCAAAGACAGTTCATGACAGCTTCCCAGAAATCTCTAGAAAAAGGTTGAGGGGATAATTTGGTTAAGGAGATGAAGAAAGAAGAAAGAATCATTAGAACAGTGCCAACCTGAGAAGGCTACGCTTCGGACCGACGAACTGAAGGTAGTAACGCAGCTCTCAAATGTGTCAAGGGCTGGGGGAAATCTGGAGGCTTGGCTGAAAAAAAAAGCCTTGTAGCTTGTTAGAGCAGGATGTCACGAATGTTTCAAAGGCATAGAATATGTAAACTCTCCAGGGTACTCTGCCCTCAGGGAAAAATGAGAGAGATTAGCTGTCATTGTTCTTTCTTGAGTAACCCTCTTAATTCCGTCATTAATTGCAGTGACTGAACTGGAGAAAGAGCTGTTGCAATCTGGGACTTTAGTGCTTATCACAAGGATGAGGTGTGAGTTTGCAACCGACCTTGCTAGAGGTTGCATACACCTGAACTTCTGTCTGAAGTGGTATAAGGGAGACGTGAAAGTAGGAAAGTTAAATTTTACGTCAAGCTACCTTTAAACGATTTGATGCAAAACCGCTTAAGGGCAGTTGCCTGATGAGGGTCCATGATTGGAAGAATCATTGGAAGAATCAGAACAGTACAGCATTTCCCTCACTTCCTTTGACAGTGTGCCCTAACTCTATGTCTAATGGACTACTGAGGGGCAGAAGATCGGGCTGAAAGGGTTGAATGTCTGAAACACGTAACTGAGTATCTTTCGGAGAGATTAGCCTCAGTACAAAACCCTTCCTCTTTTATGGATGATGAACTAAGCAACTTTACGATTGCTTCACAGATACTGGAGAAGGTTGAGTAGCTTAATTCCTCCAAGATCAGTTAATAATTTTTCTGTTGCAATTGCAGATCTGTACCAGATGCAATGATACCTTACTGTAACCTGTTGACAAAGTCTTACCCAGTGTCTCATTTCAACATAGGCCAAAGCACAAACATCACCCAGTGAGGACCTGTGGTTCTTCCCTCCTTCATATGCCAAATTCAGGAGTATGGTTTAGGCATGAAAAGTTTTGTTTTGAATAGCCTATGAACTGTACAGTTTTTTTTGCAGATGGAGCAGTGCATACTGTCTCCTTGAAAAAAAGCCAAAACCCAAGAAACTGATTTTTCCCTGAGCTTGATTTACACACCTTTACATCATTAAAGAGTTAGAGACCTCAAGAGAATGTCAACAAAACCTTAGGAGCACAAAACCAAGCAGTTAAACACAGGAATTACTTAAATACCTAACAACAAACCTCAAGTCATTCACAGGCCATTAGTGAAAGAATCCTATCCTACAGGGTATATTTTCATCTGTTCATTTACACAAGAAAATGAATTACATACAATTTCTTAAGAAATTTCTTTAATTTATAGTCAAGTAACTGACCTAGTTGCAGTTTATCTGTGATATATCTTATTTTACCAGAAAAAATATCCCACAACAGCTGGTCAGTTTAAAAACCACTCTATGATGCTGATGTCTTCTAACAGAAGAAGCACTAAAGAACTTCATTGCTGTTAAAATAAACATCACCGGCAGGAACTCTATATGGTACCCACACTTAGTTGAACACCCAAAATCAATTTAGTACTCATCTCAAGTCTTAAAAGGCTGGATAGAGCATTTGTGACCACCTCTTGAAAAATATGATTGGTTATTTTGAGGTTAGATGTTAACCTGAACATGCAATTACTATTGTTAGCCACAAAAATCTTTTCAACAACTTTGGAAATAATAAGCACAGGTATGAGGTTTCGGTTGGCTGATTAGTTTGGTTTGGTTGTTTTAAATAGGAGCAAAGCAGCTTAGTCTGAAGAAACAGTACAAGAGCCCAGAAGATCTATAAACTAGAAAAAAAAAACCAATCCAGGTCCTTAAGGCTGTCAACATATCAGAAATCTAAGGGAATTTTTTTTTTGTTCCGCAGCCATTTTAATATTACTGTTTATTTTTCTAATAGAAATTGCTAAAGTTGTCTGACTGCTGAAATTCACTTTATCCCTATTTTTCAGTTGCACTCGACCTTCTTGAACAACTTAAGCTTGCCGTTTTCAGGCCTTATTTCAGCAGAGAAAAATATTTTTATTTTATTGAAAGCTTGAGGAAATCTAGTTGGATTATTCTGGAAAGTGTGTATACGCTCAGATATGAGTACTTCACAGATTGAATTAGGTGTGATGGACATGGACTTCATAAAGAGTAGAAATTGGGGTCTCCATCCTTAGTTTTTCAGGAGGATCTGATGCCCTTTACACCAACCAAGGAAGTGTTAACATGAACATTCCTACTTGTTAATATCTATGTGAATCCTATTTGTTACATCTGAGTTCATCCTGCTTCCTCTATCTGAGGTCAGAGCTAAACAGAGGAGGTCTCAGCTTTCACAAGAGCATCATCAAGGCGAGAAATGTAAACCCCTTCTTCCCAAGTTCAGCTCTGTGAGGGTGTGAAGGCAAGTTCTCATTTCAGACAAAGACTTCTCCAACTCCTGGCTTTAGCTGCGGTGCTGACCAACGTCCCTGGTTTACCACAGACACGAGAATAACCACTTCGGCTTTTGACCCGTGGACTGAAAAATGGTTTGTTTTATCTGGGCAAAGATACGTTCTAGTTTCCCCACTTGAGATCACGCTTCCAGGTAAAATGATGCTGTCTTGCATTAGACCCTGTTACCAGCTAAGCATACACTACTGACATCAGGAAAGAACTTAAAATGTTGCACGCTTTGCAGGTTTAACAAGTATCTTACAGAGAGGTTCACTGCCTGCTAGTTAGTAGATGAGGAAATCTGGGGTTCACATCATATCCAGTGGCCCAAAACAAAACATCTCTTCATTCTCCTGAGGCACACTATTAGCAAAGGCTCTCTTAACCAGGATCAAGAGCTAGTCAAAGAACATCTCAAGGAGTATGTGAGAAAATTCAGGTAGGCAAGGATTAGATGATGTTGTAATACTCTTTCTGTTGATTAAATACGCACAGCTCATAGCATTCTAGTCCCTCACCGTGCTCACGACACAACACTCTGGGTAAAAAAGAGGCCACACAACTCTCAAATTTCACAGCCCGTGTGAAACACCCTTCACTCTTTCTCCAGGCAAATGGAAAAAAGACATTGTGATAACAGTTCTGGTTTTATATTTACTTGAGAAAGCAAACTTTATCAGAGTAATGAAGATGTTGGCGTTCACAGGGAATGATTCATAACAATGTTAAGAAATTATTTTCCTAAGGGCATTTGATGCTTAATTTTGTGGCCTCTGTCTTCATTTAAATGACTCATTTAACAGTATCAAACTTATACAATGAGTACTGTTTGGAAAATACCCTTTGAGAGAATTCCGTGTCAGTCTTTACCTCGTGCTTCCATCGAGGTGAGTTATGATGCCACCTTCTTCTCTCGCGTCAAAATTATTTTCTTCAAAGTCTCCTGAGTAAAACAGAACATGGAGAATAACTCAGAGATAGGGGCAGGTCCAGCCACTGCTCCTGAAATTTCTCCACGTCTGGCGGGGTATCCATTCCCTTTTTAGGCCAGAACCTTCCCCGATGCTAATCGATATAGCTCTGCCGATTCCCTTTTACTGCCATAATAGAGAGAGAAGGAAGAAAGGCGACCAGCAAGACATTTGCAGTGTAAAACCCCCGACTTACAGAGACTGGTGCTGCTCTCATAATCATACAGTTCCTGAAGCAAGACCATCTCCCACAGGAGCATCCAGGAGATACTAAGCGCAATGCACACGTGCACTCCCTCGTGTACTCGCTGTTCAGCATGGCCTTGTTAGGTTCACAATTGAGCTTTCCCAGCTGGCTGCGGGAAATCTTTTTAACCAAATACTTAAAAGGCTATGCCTGAAATATTTATTTCAGACTCAATTTTCTAATCATAATTGATATAAATCACAAAGTTTATTGCTTGCTTAGAAAACTACAGCATCTGTAGTAGCACTGCCTCATTTTGAGATTGTATTTCTGATAAGTAACCTGTCACCGTTTCAGGCTG
>NW_009604389.1:33149-37935 GCF_000690535.1 Cariama cristata | reverse complement strand
CAAGAGGAAACGGTTTCAAGTTGCGCCAGCGGAGCTTTAGGTTGGATATTAGGAAGAACTTCTTCACTGTAAGAGTCGTTAGGCATTGGAATGGTCTCCCCAGGGAGGTGGTGGACTCACCATCCCTGGAGGTGTTCAAAAAACGCTTAGATGTGGCCCTTCAAGACATGGTTTAATGGGTTTAGCGGGCATGGTGGCATCGGGTATACGGTTGGACTTAATGATCTTTGAGGTCTCTTCCAACCGTAATGATTCTATGATTCTATGATAATGAGATCATGTTTGTTCTAGTAAGTGAAATACTCCAGTATTCTTTGACGTTGCTTCTGAGTAGCACAGAACAGTCTCTGTGCACATTAAATTTTCTTAGCCTCTTGAACAGAGTGGCCAGACTCTGACTACTGAGAGGGGTTCCTGGCCTGTGTCCACTCCTGTGCCATGCTCGGGAATTGACTGAGAGTGTGCTCATTGGCACTTACTGAGGCCATGCAGGGAACCGTCCACTTTCATAGAGTAGGCACACAAGTTCCAGTGCCTGAGTGTGTTTGTTCCCTGATTATATTTAACTTACTGGAGTAGACAAAGCCTGATGGGGCAAGTTCTTGTATCTTTTTGGTGAGAAGGAAAGGACTTGAGAGGATGGAGGGCCATTTTGCTCCATGAAGCTTGAGGAGTGGCATTGTGTATCCATGGTACACAAAGAGCACATCACCTGGAAAGGAACCAAGTTAGTGGTGGGTGCTCTGTACCCTGGCAGAGCATCTCTCTTGGGACAGCGAGGCTGCTGAGCTCTGCCAGCGAGGATGGGTTAGAAATGTAACAATACCATTCACAGAAAACCAAAAGTGTCAGTGTGTTATAGCTGAAAGTCAAGCAGGAATAAGCTGGTTATATTAGAGTAGTGGAGTTTCTCATCACTCCAAAATAGAGAAGTCAAATAGAGGTGTATGAAGATTACTTCTGCATATGGAAATATGGAAGCAAGTTTTCAGGAATGATTTCTGCTTGCAGCTGCTGAGGTATGACTGGGGGTTGTTTTTTGTACAAAAGATTTTGGTTCATTGGTCAAGCTGGAAAAGAAGAGGAATTTGAGTCTAAGACAAAAATGACGCATGTGTTATGGTGCACTCTGAAACATGAATTTGTTGTGATGAAAAACAAAAGGAAAAATTGAAAGTTATTTCAGGTTTAAAACATTTTGCTCAGGTGCGAATAAAGCATTTTTAATTTCTAGGAAGAAATGAAACATTTTTAGCTTCCATGTTTTTCAGCCTGTTTTAAGTAAACAGAACTGTATTCAGGCTGAAAATGGTTGCAAAATTTTTTTAAAAGTCTCAGTTTGAAAGTATTGAAGTGAAGCATTTGGCTTTTATGGTATTTCTTTGACAATTAATTAGTCATTACTGACTGCTGTTACAGAATAGTGTTTCTCAGCCTTTTTTTTAGTTGCAGGATCAGTTCGTTTGAGTGTGAAAAAAAATGAGTATTTTGTACAGTTTTCATTTATGTCCAGCTAAAAATTGGCTAAACTTTGAGTCATCATTTGTGGCTCCTCTTTTGTTGGCTTGCTCATATGTGTAGAAAAGTTAATTTTTTTGAACTGTCTTTTAGATGCTTGCTGAATTACCAGTGCTTCTGAAGCACTGCTACAGAACACTTGAGACAGTCTGTAACTGAAGCCGGTCAACTTTAATAGTTAAGACTAGTTAAATAACAAATACGAGCTATACTGGCTGCCACTGCTAAGTTTAACCTCTTGCCACGTTTTTCCCAATCTGTTACCACACAAATACTACCAGGTTTAGTTCTCTTTTTGCCGGGGAGTGAAAGAAGCAAATAACTAGAATTATAAATAGAGGTGAAATATAATGTCTTTTAAGGTGCTACCAAAATAATCTCTGTGTGTAGAAAACAGTGAGATGTGTGTTTATAAGGTAGAGGTCCAGTGTACTGCTAATATTGCCCAAGTGCAAAACACTCTGCAAAATTACTATTTCTGGTAATAATAGCTGAGATGGAAAAAACTGCCTTTGAGAAGTCAATGGAGATAGTGAAAAACAAATTTGCTGAGTATTTTTAACATACAATGTGATCTGGAAGCTAGAGGCAGTCAGTAATTATGGAATATTGTTAAGTTTCTGTTTCTTTACAGTGACTATGTAGACTGTGAGCTCTCCTCATGACAGAAAGGTTTATACAGAGAACATGAAACTCCTTGGTTAACTACAATAGACTGCACCAGAGCAGCTACCTAATAGTTGGTAGGTTTTCTATAGAGACTCAGTATATGTGGATAGTGTTCATTCATGGTACCCGGTAGGATGTCTGGAGGGGAGCATAATAACATGGGCTTGTGGACAATTTGGAAAGGTAAAGAGCTTGTACTTGTTGGTGACCTAAGTATTTTTGACACAACTTAGAGGACCTGTTTTGGTCCCTAAATATTTTTGGAGTCTGTTCTGTTCTCGTGCAGTCCATGTATAGATAAGTGGACCCTGTCCCAGTATGCAATTTGATGTGATTCACTCCACAGTTCACTTAGGATGTGGCAGATTTCAGCTCAAGCTTTTACCCTGGATTCATATCCTGAATTCCTATAGTTTTGCAACACTCATGTCACAAGTACAGCTGTGAAAATCTAACACTTGCAATTCCTGCAGCTGAAAAGTCTCTTTATGATTCAACTTTTTAGCCAGGAGAATATGGGTAATTAATTCACAAGGTCAAAGAAGGCCTGACAGGCACAGCTGTCTGCTTGCTGGTTTTGGCTGTTAGAGCTATGTGGAGCTTCCTGGGGGATGAGCTGAGCGGCACTCTCTGAGTTGTCTTTGTCCCAGAACAAGTCCAAGCAGAGTGGAGGTGGCAGACCAGAGTGTGCCAACACCTGAGAGAGAGAGAGTTGGCCCTAAAATGGCATGAGGGGTTCAGGATGCCTGGGCTTACTCATGGGAGTCACAGCTGAGCTGGAACCTTGCACAGTATTCAGCAAGGGGAGTTGCTTGGTGTTTTGGGAAGAGAAGAGGTGCAGTTAGGGCAAGAGGCGCAGAAGAGTGCAAAGAGATTGGGATAAGCAGGAGAACAGAGGTGGGTGACATGAAATAGCTTTAGTTCAGCAACCATGCTTTTCACAGACAGTTGCAAACCAAACTGCTGAGATTCAGTTCTTGTTAACTTGAAAGTTTCTTCATGAGGGTGAAGCTATGAGCTGGAGCAAGGTCGCAGCCCACAGGGAGTCTGCATCCTGTTTTGAGACCACCCAACAGGCTGGGTAAACACAGGAGTGGTAGCATATGGTGGCTGCTCTGTCCTGACTGTGTGTGCTTGTCTCTGACTTCCTATCCCTCCATGAGAGGAGGCAGGAGCAGCTGGTCCCAGCTGGTTCTGTACTAATCATTTGCAAGCACAGAGGCGCAAGTGGCTGGTTTTGCTGTATTTACTGAAGGGAAATGCGAGGTCGTGTAGCGAGAAGATTAGAAGGGCCAAAGCTCAACTAGAACTTGATTTGGCCACTACAGTTAAAGATAACAAAAAAAGTTTCTATAAATACATTGGCAGCAAAAGGAGGGTCAAGGAGAGACTCCATCATTTGACGAATGAGGAGGGTAGTGTAGTGACAGGGAATGAGGAAAAGGCAGAAGTGCTCAATGCCTTCTTTGCCTCAGTCTTCAATATCAAGACCAGTTCTTCTCAGGATACCCAACCCCCAGAGCTGGAAGTTAAGGATGGGGAGCTGAGTGAAGCCCCCATAATCCAGGAGGAGACAGTTAGTGATTTGCTATGTCAATTAGACACTCAAAAGTCTATGGAACCCAGTGGGATCCACCCCAGAGTAATGAGGGAACTGGCAAAAGAACTTGCCAAACCACTCTCAATCATCTATCAGCAGTCCTGGTTAACTGGAGAAGTTTCAGCAGACTGGAGCTTGACAAATGTAGCGCCCATCTACAAGAAGGGTCAGAAGGACGATCCAGGGAACTACGGCTTGTTAGCTGTTGGCCTGACCTTGGTGCTGGGCAGGGTTCTGGAACAGATCATCCTGAGTGCCATTAGGTGGCACATTCAGGAAAATCAGGGGATCAGGACCAGCCAACAGGGATTTATGAAAGGAAGGTCCTGCTTGACCAGTCTGGTTTCCTTTTATGACAAGGTGAGTCTTGTTTCCTTTTATGACAAGGTGACCGGCTTGTTAGATGAGGGAAAGGCTATGGATGTTGTCTACCTAGACTTTAGTAAGGCCTTTGACACAGCCTCCGACAGCATCCTCCTAAATAAATCTACTGCTTGCAGCTTAGATATGTGGACTCCTCAATGGGTGAAAAACTGGCTGGCTGTCCAGGCCCAGAGAGTTGTGGTCAATGGAGCTAAATTCAGTTGGCAGCTTGTCACGAGCGATGTTCCCCAGGGCTCAGTTTTGGGACTGGTGCTATTTAACATCTTTATAGGTGATCTGGATGAGGGGATTGGGGGCCCGCTTAGTAAATTTGCAGATGACACCAAGTTGAGTGGAAGTGTGGATCTGCTGGAGGGTAGGAAAGATCTCCCTTCAGGGTCTGCTTCACCAGGCTAAACAACCCCAGCTCCCTCAGCAGCTCCCTGTAAGACTCACCCTCCAGACCCTTCGCCACCTTCGTTACCCTTCTCTGGACTCGGTCCAGCACCTCAAGATCTTTCTTGAAGTGTAGGGACCGAAACCGAACACAGTATTTGAGGTGTGGCCTCACCAGTGCCGAGTACAGGGGGACGATCACTGCCCTGGTCCTACTGGCCACACTATTCCTGATATCAG
>NW_009604389.1:32778-33093 GCF_000690535.1 Cariama cristata | reverse complement strand
TTCAGCTGGCTGTGAATCAGCAGCCCCAGGTCTTTTTCTGCTTGACCACGTTCTAACCACTCCTCCCCCACCTGTAACGCTTCATCAGGTTTTTGTGGCCAAAGTGTAGGACCCGGCACTTGTTCTTGTTGAACATCATACCAGTGGTCTCGTCCCATTGATCCAGCCTGTCCAGGTCCCTCTGAAGAACTTTCCTAAAAACATAAGTGATAATGAGCAGCAGACACGCTCTGCAGCAGTATCTGATAAAGAGCATCAGTCAACACAGGTCCAATTTTAGCTTCATTCTGCATGAGGGTGGTGCGACTCCACTGT